>NC_045440.1:42061549-42114758 GCF_002776525.5 Piliocolobus tephrosceles
CATTCGCAAATCAATCAACGTAATCCAGCATATAAACAGAACCAAAGACAAGAACCACATGATTATCTCAATAGATGCAGAAAAGGCTTTTGACAAAATTCAACAGCCCTTCATGCTAAAAACGCTCAACAAATTCGGTATTGATGGAACGTACCTCAAAATAATAAGAGCTATTTATGACAAACCCACAGCTAATATCATACTGAATGGGCAAAAACTGGAAAAATTCCCTTTGAAAACTGGCACAAGACAGGGATGCCCTCTCTCACCACTCCTATTCAACATAGTGTTGGAAGTTCTGGCTAGGGCAATCAGGCAAGAGAAAGAAATCAAGGGTATTCAGTTAGGAAAAGAAGAAGTCAAATTGTCCCTGTTTGCAGATGACATGATTGTTTATTTAGAAAACCCCATCGTCTCAGCCCAAAATCTTCTTAAGCTGATAAGCAACTTCAGCAAAGACTCAGGATACAGTTTTTCTCTGAGGCTATTTCCCTTTTCACCATCAGCATCAACATGCTCCCGAATATCACTTGGTACCTGTTCCTCCAAAAGAGTTTCCCCGACACTGTATGAGAAGGGAGGTATAACACTCTGACTGGAATGCACAAGAGATGAAGCAGTTCCTTGGAAAGCTTCTCCTCAGTTTTCGTCTGAACATATTTCCTTTTTCACCTTAAGCCTCAAAGTGCTCCCGAATATCCTGTCACAGGCTAAGCATAGACAGGGTTAGAAAACTGCTCAATGAAAAGAGAGGCTTAACTGAGTGAGAGCCTCTAAGACGACACCGAGCAGTTTCACAGAAAGCTTCCTTTGGGATTTTACCTGAGGATAATTCTGTCTCCATGTTCCAAGGGTCGTTCCTAAATGTCCTTTCTCAGATTCCACAAAACGGTGATTTCAAGCTGGCCAATCAAAGAAACGTTTAACTCTAGGAGACAAATACACACATCGCAAAGCAGTTGCTCAGAAAGTTTCTCTGCAGGTTTCATTGGAAGACGTTTCCTTGCTCACCAGAAACCTCCAGGCGTCACTAAACATTTCTTCACAGATCCTTCAAAGACAGAGTTTCGAAACTGGGCAACATACAGGAAGCATTAACACTGTGAAGTGAATGCACATATCAGAGAGCAGATTCTTGGAATGTTTCTTCCTCGATTTTATTTCAGTATATTTCACTATTTGCCATAGTCCTCAATGCGCTCCAAAATATCACATTTTTGGTTTCACAGGTACAGTGTTCAAACACTGCCTTGTGAGAAGAAAGGTATAACTCCCTGAGTGGAATTCACACATCACAAAGTTGTTTCTCAGAAAGCTTCTCTCCACTTTTTATCTGAAGATATCTCTTCCTTCATCGCAGGCCTGAATGTGCCCCCGAATGTCCCTTCGTGAATCTGTGCATGGATTCTCCAAACTGCGTATTATAAGAGAAGTTTTAACTATGTGAGGTGAATAAATATAGCTAACACAAGAAATTTCACAGAAATCTTCTTTCCAGTTTTTTTCTGAGGATATTTCCTTTCTCACCATAGCCATCCCTACACTCCCGATTGTCTCTTGGTAGCTTTTTCTACAAAAGATATTCCGGAATCCTCTAGGAGAAGAATGGTGAGTGGAATGCACACGTCATTCTGTGAGTGGAGTGCACACGTCATTCTGTGAGTGGAATTCTGTGAGTGGAATGCACACGTCACAAAGCAGCTCCTCAGAAAGCCTCCCTCCAGTTTCTATCTGAAGACATTTCCTTTCTCACTGTAAGCCTCAAAGGGCTCCTGAATATTTCTTCACAGACTAAACAACAACAGTGTTATGATACTGCTCAATGAAAAGAGAAGCTTAACTGTGAGTGGAATTCACGTGACACAGAGCAGTTTCACAGAAAGCTTCCTTCTGGTTTCTCTCTGAGGTTATTTACTTTTCAGGATATTCTAAAGAGCATTTCCAAATGTCCTTTCTCAGATTCCACAGAAACAGTGATTTCAAACTACTCAATCCAAAGAATGATTTAACTTTATGAGATGAACTCAATCTTCACAAAAGAGTTGCGCAAAAAGCTTCTGTCAAGTATTCGATGTAAGACATTTCCTTGCTCGACACAGGCCTCCGGTTGCCACTTACTATCCCTCGCAGAATCTTCAAAGACTGACTTTCAAACTGGGAAATGTAGAGTAAGCTTTAACCTTGTGAACAGAATGAACATTTAAGAGAGCATTTTCTTCGAGTGCTTTTTTCTGTTTTTTATTGGACGATATTTCACTTTTTGCCATAGTCTTCAATGTGCTTCGAATATCTCTCTTTTGGTTTTCCAGGAACTGTGTTGAAACTGTGGCTTATGAGAAGGAAGTTACAACTCCCTGAGTGGAATGCACACATCACCAAGCAGTTTCTCAGAAAGCTGCTCTCCAGTTTTTATCTGACTATATTTCCAATTTCACCATAGGCCCGAATATGATCCCAAATATCCCTTCACGGATCCAACCAAGAGGGAGTTTCCAAGCTGCATAATGTAAAGAAAACTTCATCTCTGTGAGATGAATAACCATAGGAAAAAGCAAATTCACAGAAACCTTCTTTCCAGTTTTTATCTGAAGAGATTTCCTTTTTCACCACAGTACTGAATGTGCTCCTGAAGTTCCCTTCCTGGATCCGTGCATGACAGTTTCCAAGTTGCATAATGTAAAGAAAGCTCTATCTATGCGAGTTCATTACACATATCAAAGAGGAGTTTCCTAGAAAGCTTCTTTCCAGTTTTTCTCTGAGGCTATTTCTCTTTTCACCATCGGCATCAACATGCACCTGAATATCACTTGGTACCTGTTCCTCCAAATGGGTTTCCCTGATGCTGTATCAGCAGAGAGGTACAACATTCTGACTAGAATGTACATGAGACAAAGCAGTTCCTCAGAAAGCTTCTCTCCAGTTTCGGTCTGAACATATTTCCTTTTTCACCATAAGCCTCAAACTGCTCCAGAATATTGCATCACACGCTAAACATACACAGGGTTATAAAACTGTTCAATGAAAAGAGAGGCTTAACTGAGTGAGAGGAATGAAGACAACACAGAGCAGTTTCACAGAAACCTACCTTTTGGATTTTACCTGAGGATGCATCCTTCTCCATATTCCAGGAATCATTCCCAAAGGTCCTTCTTCAGATTTCACAAAAACAGTGATTTCAAGCTGTTCAATCCAAAGAACGGTTTAACTCTATGAGACGAAAACACACATCGCAAAGCAGTTGGTCAGAAAGTTTCTCTGCAGGTTTCATCGGAAGATGTTTCCTTGCTCACCACAAGCCTCCGGGTGCCACTAAGTATCCCTTCACAGATTCTTCAAAGACAGAGTTTCGAAACTGGGCAACATAGAGTAAGCATTTACTCTGTGAAGTGAATGCACATAACAGAGAGCAGATTCTTGGAACGCTTCTTCCTCGATTTTACTTCAGTATATTTCACTATTTGCCATAGTCCTCAATGCTTTCCAAAATATCACATTTTCGGTCTCACAGGAACAGTGATCAAACACTGCCTTGTGAGAAAAGTAGTATAACTCCATGAGTGGAATATATACATCACAAAATCGTTCCTTAGAATGCTTCAATCCAGTTTTTATCTGAAGATATCTCCTCTTTCACCGTAGGCCTGAATATGCTCCCGAATGTCTCTTCGAGGACCCATGCATGACGGAGTTTCAAAATGCATAATATAAGAAAAGTTTTAACTATGTGAGATGACTAAATATATCTAACACAAAGCAGTTTCACAGAAATCTTCTTTCCAGTTTTTGTCTGAGGATATTTCCTTTTTCACCATAGCCATCCCTATACTCCCGACTGTTTCTTGGTAGCTTTTTCTCCACAGGGGATTCCGAAATCATCTAGGAGAAGAAAGGTGAGTGGAATACACAGGTCATTCCGTGAGTGGAATTCTGTGAGTGGAATGCCCACGTGACAAAGCAGCTCCTCAGAAAGCTTCTCTCCTGTTTCTATGTGAAGACGTTTCCTTTCTCACTGTAAGCCATAAAGTGCTCCTGAATATCCCTTCGCAGACTAAACAAAAACAGTGTTATGATACTGCTCAATGAAAAGAGAAGCTTAACTGCATGAGCTGAATTCATGTGACACAGAGCAGTTCGACAGAAAGCTTCTCTCTGGTTTCACTCTGACGTTATTTCTTTCTCAGGATATTCTAAAGAGCGTTTCCAAATGACCTTTCTCAGATTCCACAGAAACAGTGATTTTAAACTACTCAATCCAAAGTATGATTTAAATCCATGAGATGAACGCTAACATCACAAAATATTTGTGCAGAAGGCTTCTGTCAAATATTCAATGGAAGACATTTCCTTGCTCGACACAGGCCTCCGGTTGCCACTTACTATCCTTCGCAGAACCCTCAAAGTCCAAATTTCACAGAAAACTTAATTCTGGTTTCTCTCTGAGGTTATATCTTTTTCAGTATATTCTAAAGAATGTTTCCAAATGTCCTTTCTCAATTTCCACGGAAAGAGTGATTTCAAACTGCTCAATCCAAACAATGTTTTAACTCTGTGAGAAGAATACATACAACTCAAAAGAGTTACACAGAAAAATTCTTTCCGATTTTCAATGGAAGACATTTCCTTGCTCGACAGAGTCCTCCCGTTGCCAATTACTAGCCCTTCGCAGAACCCTCAAAGACCGACTTGGAATGTGGGAAATGTAGAGGAAGCTTTACCCCTGTGAATAAAATGGACATGTCAGAGAGCAGTTTCTTCGAGTGCTTCTTTCTGTTTTCTATTGGACGACATTTCACTTTTTGCCATAGTCTTCAATGTGGTCCGAATATCACTCTATATGTTTTAGCAGAACAGTTTTCAAAATGTGCCTTATGAGAAGAAATTTGTATCTCCCTGAGTGGACTGCTCACATCACCAAGCAGTTTCTCAGAAAGCTTCTCTGCAGTTTTTATCTGACTACATTTCCTATTTCAACATAGACCCTAATGTGATCCCAAATATACTTTTGTGGACCCATCTATTAGGGAGTTTCCAAGCTGCATAAGGTAAAGTAAGCTTCACCTACATGAGATGAATAAAGATAGCCAAAGCAGAGTAACAGAAAGCTTCTTTCCAGTTTTTTTCTGAAGATATTTCCTTTTTCACCATAGCCCTGAATGTACTCCTAAAGGCTCCTTCATGGATCCCTCCATGACAGTTTCCACGCTGCGTAATATAAAGAAAGCATTGTCTATGTGAGATGATTACACATATCACAGACTAGTTTAGTAGAAAGCTTTTTCCAGTTTTAGTCTGAGGCTAATTCTCTTTTCACCATCGGCACCAACATGCTCCCAAATATCACATGGCACTTATTTCTCCAAAAGGTTTTCCACGATGCTGTATGAGAAGAGAGGTATAACACTCTGAGTGGAATGCACACGTCACAAGGCAGTTCCTCGGAAAGCTTTCCTCTAGTTTTGGTCTGAACATATCTCCTTTTTCACCATGAGTGTCAAAGTGTTGCTGAATATCCTGTCACATGCTAAGCATAAACAGGGTTAGAGAACTGCTCAATGAAATGAGGGGCTTAACTGAGTGACAGCCATTAAGACGACACAGAGCAGTTTCACAGAAAGCTTCCTTCTGGATTTTACCTGAGGATATTTCTTTCTCCATGTTCTAAAAATCATTCCCAAATGTCCTTTCTCAGATTCCACAAAAACATTGATTTCAAGCTGTTCAATCCGAAGAATGGTTTAACTCCATGAGACGAATACATACATCGCAAAGCAGTTGCTCAAAAAGTTTCTCTGAAGGTTCCATCGGAAGACGTTTCCTTGCTCACCAGAAGCCTCTGGGCATCACTAAATATCCCTTCAGAGATGCTTCAAAGACAGAGTTTCGAAACTGGGCAACATAGAGTAAGCATTTCCTCTGTGAATTGAATGCACATATCAGAGCAGATTCTTGGAACACCTCTTCCTCAATGTTATTTCAGTACATTTCACTATTCGCCATAGTCATCAATGTGCTCCAAAATATCACTTTTTCGGTTTCACAGGAAGACTGTTCAAACACTGCCTTGTGAGAAAAGAGGTATACCTCCCTGAGTGGAATGCATACATCACAAAGTTGTTTCGCAGAAAGCTTCTCTCCACTTTTGATCTGAAGATATCTCCTCTTTCACCGTAGGCCTGAATATGCTCCTGAATGTACCTTCGTGTATCCGTGCATGACGGAGTTTCCAAACGGCGTAATATAAGAAAAGTTTTAACTATGCGAGATGAATAAATGTTTCTAACACAAAGCAGTTTCACAGAAATCTTCTTTCCAGTTCTTGTCTGTGGATATTTCGTTTTTCACCATAGCCATCTTTATATTCCCGAATGTCTCTTGGTAGCTTTTTCTCCAAAAGGGATTCCGGAATCCTCTAGAAGAATAAAGGTGAGTGGAATGCACACGTCCTTCTGTGAGTGGAATAATGTGAGTGTAATGCACACGTCACAAAGCAGCTCCTCAGAAAGCATCTCTCCAGTTTCTATCTGAAGATGTTTTCTTTCTCACTGTAAACCTCAAGGCGATCCTGAATATCCCTTCACAGACTAAACAAAAATAGTGTTATCGTACTGCTCAATGAAAAGAGAAGCTTAACTGTGTGAGCAGAATTCACGTGACACAGAGCAGTTTCACAGAAAGCTTCCTTCTGGATTCTCTCTGAGGTTATTTCCTTTTCAGGATATTCTAAAGAGCGTTTCCAAATGTCCTTTCTCAGATTCCACAGAAACAGTGATTGCAAACTACTGAATCCAGAGAATGATTTAACTCTGTGAGATGAACGCAAATTTCACAAAATTTTGTGCAGAAAGCTACTGTTAAATATTCTATGGACGTCATTTCCTTGCTCGACACAGGCCTCCAGTTCCCACTAAATATCCCTTCACAGAATCATCAAAGACCGACTTTCTACCAGGGAAATGTAGAGTAAGTTTTTACCCTGTGTATAAATGGACATGTCAGAGAGCAGTTTCTTCGAGTGCTTCTTTCTGTTTTTTATTGGGCATTTGGATTTTGTCATAGTCTTCAATGTGCTCCGAATATCACTCTTTTGATTTTACAGGAACAATATTCAAATTATGCCTTATGAGAAGGAAGTTACAACTCCCTGAGTGGAATGCACACATCACCAAGTAGTTTCCCCGAAAGATGTAATCCAGTTTTTATCTGACTATATTTCCTATTTAACCATAGGTACAAATATGGTCCCAAATATCCCTTCGTGGATCCATCCAAGAGGGAGTTTCCAAGTTGCTTAATGTAAAGAAAGCTTCATCTCTGTGAGATGAATAAACGTAGCAAAAAGCAGATTCACAGAAAACTTCTTTCCAGTTTTTATCTGAATCGATTTCCTTTTTCAACACAGTCCTGAATGTGCTCCCAAAAGTCCCTTACTGGATCCTTTCATGACAGGTTCCCAGTTGGGTAATGTAAACAAAGCTTTATCTATGCGAGATGATAACACATATCAAAGAGCAGTTTCCTAGAATGCTTCTTTCAAGTTTTTCTCTGAAGCTATTTCCCTTTTCACCATTGGCATCAACATGCTCCTGAATATCACTTGGTACCTGTTCCTCCAAAGGAGATTCCCTGACGCTCTATGAAAAGAGAGTTATAACACTCTGACTGGAATGCACATGAGACAAAGCAGTTCCTTGGAAAGCTTCTCTTCAGTTTTCGTCTGTACATATTTCCTTTTTCACCTTAAGCCACAAAGGGCTCCTGAATATCCCGTCACACGCTAAGCATACACAGGGTTAGAAAACTGCTCAATGAAAAGAGAGGCTTAACTGTGTGAGAGCCTTTAAGATGACAAAGAGCAGTTTCACAGAAAGCTTCCTTCGCGATTTTACCTGAGGATATTTCTATCTCCACGTTTAAAGATCTTTCCCAAATGTCCTTCCTCAGATTCCACAAAAACAGTGATTTCAAGCTGTTCCATCCAAACAACAGTTTAACACTATGAGAGAAATACACACATCATAAAGCAATTGGTCAGAAAATTTCTGTGCATGTTTCATCAGAAGACGTTTCCTTGCTCACCACAAACCTCTGGGCATCACTCAATATCCCTTCACAGATCCTTCAAAGACAGAGTTTCGAAACTGGACAACATACAGGAAGCATTAACTCTGTGAAGTGAATGCACATATCAGAGAGCAGATTCTTGAACGCTTCTTCCTCGATTTTATTTTAGTATATTACACTATTCACCATATTCCTCATTGCGCTCTGAAATATCACTTTTTTGTTTCACAGGAACAGTGTTCAAACACTGCCTTGTGAGGAAAGAGGTATAACTCCCTTAGTGGAATGCATACATCACAAAATCGTTTCTCAGAAATCTTCTCTTCACTTTTTATCTGAAGATATCTGCTTTTTCACTGTTGGCCTGAATGTGCTCCCGAATATCCCTTCACGTATCCGTGCGTGACGGAGCTTCCAAACTGCGTATTATAAAAAAAAAAACTATGTGAGATGAATAAATATATCTAACACAAAGCAGTTTCACAGAAATCTTCTTTCCAGTTTTTGTCTGAGGATATTTCCTTTTTCACCATAGCCATCCCTATACTCCCAAATGTCTCTTGGTAGCCTTTTCTCCAAAAGGGATTCTGGAATCCTCTATGAGAAGAAAGGTGAGTGGAATGCACACTTCATTCTCTGAGTGGAATTCTGTGAGTGGAATGCACACGTCACAAAGCAGCTCCTCAGAAACTTCTCTCCAATTTCCATCTGAAGACGTTTCCTTTCTCACTGGAAGCCTCAAAGCCTTCCTGTATATCCCATCGTAGACTAAACAAAAATAGTGTTATGATACTGCTCAATGAAAAGCGAAGCTTAACTGTGCGAGCAGAATTCACGTGACACAGAGCAGTTTCACAGAAAGCTTCCTTCTGGTTTCTCTCTGAGGTTATTTCCTTTTCAGAGTATTCTAAAGAGCGTTTCCAAATGTCCTTTCTCGGACTCCACAGAAACAGTGATTTCAAACTACTCAATCCAAAGAAGGATTTAACTCTATGACATGAGTACAAACTTCACAAAAGGGTTGTGCACAAAACTTCTCTCAAATATTCGATGGAAGACATTTCCTTGCTCAACACAGGCCTCTGGTTGCCACTTACTATCCCTTTGCAGAACACTCAAAGACTGACTTTCAACTGGGAAATGTAGAGTAAGATTTAACTCTGTGAAAAGGGACATGTCAGAGAGCAGTTTCTTCGAGTGTTTGTTTCTGTTTTTTTTATTGGACATTTCAATTTTGCCATAGACTTCAAAGTGCTCTGAATATCACTCTTTAGGTTTACAGGAACAATGTTCAAATTGTGCCTTATGAGAAGAAAGTTATAATTCCCTGAGATGAATGCACCAGTCAACAAGCAGTTTCACAGAAAGCTTCTCTCCCGTTTTCATCTGACTATATTTTCTATTTCACTATAGGCCAAAATGTGATCTGAAATATCCCTTCGTGGATCCATCCATGAGGGAGTTTCCAATCTGTACAATGTAAAGTAAGCTTCATCTTTGTGAGATGAATAAACAGAGCAAAAAGCAGATCCACAGAAAGCTTCCTTCCCGTTCTGATCTGAAGATATTTTGTTTTTCACCATAGTCCCTAATGTGCTCCCGAAGGTCCCTTTGTGGATCCGTACATGACAGTTTCCAAGCTGCCTAATGTAAAGAAGCCATTATCTATGTGCGATGATTACACGTATCACAGAGTAGTTTCGTAGAGAGCTTATTCCAGTTTTGCTCTGAGGCTATTTCCCTTTTCACCATCGGCACCAACATGCTCTTGAATACCACTTGGTACCTGTTTCTCCAAAAGGGTTTCCCCAGCACTGTATGGGAAGAGAGGCATAACACTGTGAGTGGAATGCACACGTCCCAAGGCAGTTCCTCAGAAAGCTTCTCCCCAGCTTTGGTCTGAACATAGTTCCTTTTTCACTGTAAGCCTCAAAGTGCTCCCTAACATCCGGTCACACATGAAGCATACACAGGGTTAGAAAACTGCTCCTTGAAAAGAGGGGCTTATTTGAGTGAGAACCATTAAGATGACCCATAGCAGTTTCACAGAAAGCTTCCTTCTGGATTTTACCTGAGGATATTTCTTTCTCCATGTTCTAAGGATCGTTCCCAAATGTCCTTCCTTAGATTCCAGAAACACAGTGATTTCAAGCTGTTCTATCCAAAAAACGGTTTAACTCTATGAGACGAATGCACAAATCGCAAATCAGTTGTTCAGAATGTTTCTCTGCAGGTTTCATCGGAAGATGTTTCCTTGCTCACCACAAGCCTCCGGGCGTCCCTAAATGTCCCTTCACAGATCCTTAAAAGACAGAGTTTGGAAACAGCGCAACATAGTAAGCATTAACTCTGTGAAGTGAATGCACATATCAGAGAGCAGATTCTTGGAAATCTTCTTCCTCGATTTTATTTTGGTATATTTCACTATATGCAATAGTCCTCAATACGCTCTGAAATACCACTTTTGGGTTTCACAGTAACAGTGTTCAAACACTGGCTTGTGAGAAAAGAGGTATAACTCCCTGAGTGGAATGCATACATCACAAAGTCGTTTCTTAGAAAGCTTCTCTCCACTTTTCATCTGAAGATATCCCCTCTTTCACTGTAGGGCTGAATGTGCTCCCAAATGTCTCTTTGAGGGTCTGTGCATGACGGAGTTTCCAAACTGCATAATATAAGAATAGTTTTAACTATGTGAGATGAATAAATATATCTAACAAAAAGCAGTTTCACAGAAATCTTCTTTCCAGTTTTCGTCTGAGGATATTTCCTTTTTCACCATTGCCATTCCGGTACTCCCGAATGTCTCTTGGTAGCTTCTTCTCCAAAAGGGATTCCGGAATCCTCTAGGAGAAGAAAGGTGAGTGGAATGCACACGTCATTCTGTGAGTGGAATTCTGTGAGTAGAATGCACACATCACAAAGCAGCTCCTCAGAAAGCTTCTCTCCCTTTTCTATCTGAAGACGTTTCCTTTCTCACTATAAGCCTCAAAGCGTTTCTGTATATCCTTTCACAGATTATGGAAAAACAGTGTTATGATACTGCTCAATGAAAAGAGAAGCTTAACTGTATGAGTGGAATTCACGTGACACAGAGTAGTTTCACAGAAAGCTTCCTTCTGGTTTCTTTCTGAGGTAACTATTTTTTCAGGATATTCTAAAGAGTGTTTACAAATGTCCTTTCTCAGATTTTACAGAAACAGTGATTTCAAACTACTTAATCCAAAGAATGATTTAACTCAATCAGATGAGTACAAACTTCAAAAAAGAGTTGAACAGAAATCTTCTCTGAAATATTCGATGGAAAACATTTCCTTGCTTGACACAGACCTCCGGTTGCCACATACTATCCCTTCACAGAACCCTAAAAGACCAACTTTCTAACTGGGAAATGTAGAGTACGCTTTAACCCTGTGAAAAATGGATATGTCAGAGAGCAGTTTCTTTGAGTGCTTCTTTCTGTTTTTTATTGGTCATTTCATTTTTGCCATAAACTTCAATGGGCTCCGAATATAACTCTTTTGGTTATACAGGAACATTGTTCAAATTGTGAATTATGTGAAGAAAGTTATAACTCCCTGAGAGGAATACACCGGTCACCAAGCAGTTTCACAGAAAGCTTCTCTCCCATTTTGATTTAACTATATTTCCTATTTCACCATAGGCCTGCGTGTGATCCCAAATAATCCTTCGTGGATCCATCCATGACAGTGTATCCAAGCTGTGCAATGTAAAGAAACCTTCATTTATGTGAGATGAATAAACATAGCAAAAAGCAGATTCCCAGAAAGCTTCTTTCCCTTTCTGATCTGAAGATATTTCGTTTTTCACCATAGTCCTCAATGTGCTCCTGAAGGTCCCTTCGTGGATCCATCAATGACCGTTTGTAAGCTGCATCATGTAAAGAAGGCATTATATATGTGAGATGATTACACATATCACAGAAAAGTTTCCTAGAAAGCTTATTCCAGTTTGAATCTGTGGCTATTTCCCGTTTCACCATCGGAATCAACATGCTCCTGAATACCACTTGGAACTTGTTTCTCAAAAGGGTTTCCCCGACTCTATATGAGAAGAAAGGTATAACACTGTTAGTGGAATGCACACGTCACAAGGCAGTTCCTCGGAAACCTTCTCTCCAGCTTTGGTCTGAACATATTTCCTTTTTCACCTTTTGCCTCAAAGTGCTCCCGAATATCCCGTCAAATGCTAAGCATACACTGGGTTAGAAAACTGCTCAATGAAAAGAGGGGCTTATCTGTGTGAGGGCCATTAAGGCGACACAGAGCAGTTTCACAGAAAGCTTCCTTCCGCATTTTACCTGAGGATATTTCTTTCTCCATTTTCTAAGGATCGTTCCCAAATGTCCTTCCTCAGATTTCACAAGAACAGTGATTTCAAGCTTTTCAATCCAAAAAACGGTTTAATTCTAGGAGATGAATACACACATTGCAAAGCTGTTGCTCAGAAAGTTTCTTTGCAGGTTTCCTCGGAAGACGTTTCCTTGCTCACCGCAAGCCTCCGGGTGTCACTAAATATCTCTTCACAGATCCTACAAAGACTGAGTTTCCAAATGGGGCAACATAGAATAAGCATGAGTTCTGTGAATTGGATGCATGTATCAGAGAGGAGATTCTTGGAACGGTCTTTCCTCGATTTTATTTCAGTATATTTCACTATTCGCCATAGTATTCAATGCTCTCCGAAATATCACTTTTTTGGTTTCGCAGGGACAGTGTTCAAACACTGCCTTGTGAGAAAAGTGGTTTAACTCCCTGAGTGGAATGCATGCATTTCAAAGTCGTTTCTCAGAAAGCTTCTCTCCACTTTTTATCTGAAGATATCTCCTCTTTCACCGTAGACCTGAATGTGCTCCCGAATTTCCCTTTGCGTATCCCTCCATGAAGGAGTTTCCAAACTGCGTAATATCACAGAAGTTTTAACTATGCGAGATGAATAAATATATCTAACACTAAGCTGTTTCCCAGAAATCTTCTTTCCACTTTTTCTCTGAGGATATTCCCTTTTTCCCCATAGCCATCCCTACACTCCCGAATGTCTGTTGGTACCTTTTGCTCCAAAAGGGATTCCGGAATCCTTTAGGAGAAGAGAGGTGAGTGGAATGCATACGTCATTCTGTGAGTGGAATGCACACGTCATTCTGTGAGTGGAATTCTGTGAGTGGAATGCACACCTCACAAAGCAGCTCCCCAGAAAGCCTCTCTCCAGTTTCTTTCTGAGGACGTTTCCTTTCTCACCATAAGCCTCAAAGTGCTCCTGAATATCCCTTCACAGTCTAAGCAAAAACAGTGTTTTGATACTGCTCAATGAAAAGAGAAGCTTAACTGTGTGAGCAGAATTCACGTTACACAGAACAGTTTCACAGATAGCTTCCTTCTGGTTTCTCTCTGAGGTTATTTCTTTTTTTCAGGATATTCGAAAGAGCGTTTCCAAATGTCCTATCTCAGATTCCACAGAAACATTGATTTCAGACTACTCAATCCAAAGAATGATTTAACTCTATGAGATTAGCACAAACTTCACAAAAGAGTTACGCAGAAAGCTTCTCTCAAATATTCGATGGGAGCCTTTTCCTTGGTCAACACAGGCCTCCAGTTGCCAATTAATAATCCTTCCCAGACTCCTCAAAGACTGACTTTCAAACTGGAAAATGTAGAGTAAGCTTTAACCCTGTGAAAAAAATGGAAATGTCAGAGAGCAGTTTCTTCGAGTGCTTCTCTTTGTTTTTTATTGGACGACATTTAACTTTTTGACATAGTCTTCAATGTGCTCCGAATATCACTCGTTAGGTTTTACAAGAACAGTGTTCAAAATGTGCCTTATGAGAAGAAATTTATATCTCCCTGAGTGGAATGCTCACATTACCAAGCAGTTTCTCATAAAGCTTCTCTGCAATTTTTATCTGCCTACATTTCCTATTTCAACATAGGCCCAAATGTGAGTCCAAATATACTTTCGTTGATTCGTCTACGAGGGAGTTTCCAAGATGCGTGAGGTAAAGTAAGCTTCATCTATGTTAGATGAATAAGCATAACAAAAGGAGATTAACAGAAAGCTTCTTTCCAGTTTTTATCTGAAGATATTTCCTTTTTCACCATAGCCCTGAATGTGCTCCCGAAGGCTCCTTCATGGATCCGTCCATGACAGTCTCCAAGCTGCTTAATATAAAGGAAGCTTTATCTATGTCAGATGATTACACATATCACAGAGTAGTTTCCTAGAAAGCTTCTTTATAGTTTTTGTCTGAGGCTATTTCCCTTTTCACCATCAGCATCAACATGCTCTGAAATATCATTTGATACCTGTTTCTCCAAAAGGGTTTCCCTGACGCTGTATGTGAAGAGAGGTATTACACTGTGAGTGCAATGCACACGTCACAAAGCAGTTCCTCAGAAAGCTTCTCTCCAGTTTCGGTCTGAACGTATTTCCTTTTTCACGCTTAGCCTCAAAGGGATCCCGAATATCTCAGCACACATTAAACATACACAGGGTTAGAAAACTGCTCAATGAAAAGAGGGGCTTAACATAGCGAGAGGAATTAAGACGACACAGAGCAGTTTCACAGAAAGCTTCCTTCGGGGTTTTACCTGAGGATATTTCTTTCTCCATATTCTAAGGAGCGTTCCCAAATGTCCTTCCTCAGAACAGTGCTCAAACGTTGCCTTTTGAGAAAAGAGGTATACCTCCCTGAATGGAATGCATACATCACAAAGCAGTTTCTCAGAAAGCTTCCATCCAGTTTTTCTGAAGATATCTCCTCTTTCACTATAGGCCTGAATGTGCTCCCGATTGACCCTTCATGGATCCGTGCATGACGGAATTTCCAAGCTGCATAATATAAGAAAAGTTTTAACTATGTGAGGTGAATAAATATATCTAACACAAAGCAGTTTCACAGAAATATTCTTTCCAGTATTTATCTGAGGATATTTCCTTTTTCACCATAGCCATCCCTATACTCCCAAATGTCCCTTTGTAGCTTTTTCTCCAAAAGGGATTCCGGAATCCTCTAGGAGAAGAAAGGTATATTTCTGTGAGTGGAATGCACATGTCACAAAGCAGCTCCTCAGAAAGCTTCTCTCCATTATCTATCTGAAGACGTTTCCTTTCTCACCGTAAGCCTCAAAGCACTCTTGAATATCCCTTCACCGACTAAACAAAAACAGTGTTATGGTACTGCTCAATGAATTGAGAAACTAAACTGTGTGAGGGGAATTCACATGACACAGAGCAGTTTCACAGAAAACTTCCTTCTGGTTTTTCTTTGATTTTATTTCTTTTTCTGGATATTCTAAAGAGCGTTCCCTAATGTCCTTTCTCAGATTCCACAGAAACAGTGATTTCAAACTACTCAATCCAAAGAATGATTTAACTCTATGAGATGAATACAAACATCACAAAAGAGTTGCGCTGAAAGCTTCTCTCCAATTTTTGATGGAAGACATTTCCTTGCTCAACACAGGCCTCTGGTTGCCACTTACCATCTCTTCGCAGAACCCTCAAGGACAGAATTTCAACCTGGGAAATGTAGAGTAAGCTTTAATCCTGTGAAAAGAATGTACATATCAGAGAGCAGTTTCTTTGAGTCCTCCTTTCTACTTTTTAATGGACTACGGTTCACTTTTTGGCAAAATCTACAATGTGCTCCGAATATTACTTGTTTGGTTTTACAGGAACAGTGTTCAAACTGTGCCTAATGAGAAGAAAGTTGTAACACCCTGAGTGGAATGAACATGTCACCAATCAGTTTCTCAGAAAACTTCTCTCCAGTTTTCTTCTGACTATATTTCCCATTTCACCATAGGCCCAAAAGTGGTTCCAAACGTCCCTTTGCGGATCCATCCACGAGGGAGTTTCCAAGCTGTATAATGTAAGGAACGCTTCATATATGTGAAATGAATAAACATAGCAAAAAGCAGATTCACAGAAACTTTCTTTCCAGTTTTTATCTGAAGATATTTCCTTTTTCACGATCGTCCTGAAAGTGCTCCCGAAGGTCCCTTTGTTTATATGTCTATGACAGTTTCCATGCTGCGTAATATAAAGAAAGATTTATCTATGTGAGATGATTACACGTACCACACAGTAGTTTCCTAGAAAGTTTCTTTCCATTTTTTGTCTGAGGTTATTTCCCTTTTCACCATCAGCATCAACATGCTCCCAAATGTCACTTGGTACCTGTTTCTCCAAAAGGGTTTCACAGACGCTGTATGAGAAGAGAGGTATAACACTGTGAGTGTAATGCACACGTCACAAAACAATTCCTCGCAAAGCTTCTCTCCAGTTTCTGTCCGAACATATTTCTTTTTTCACCGTAAGCGTCAAAGTGCTCCCAAATATTCCATCACACTCTAAATATACACAGGGTTCGAAAACTGCTCAATGAAAAGAGAGACTTAACTGAGCAAGAGGAATTAAGACCACACAGAGTAGTTTCACAGAAAGCTTCCTACTGGATATTTCCTAAGGATATTTCTTTGTCCATAATCTAAGGATTGTTCCCAAATGTCCTTCCTCAGATTCCCCAAAAACAGTGATTTCAATCTGCTCAATCAAAAGAATGGTTTACCTCTATGAGATGAATACACACACAGCAAAGCAGTTGCTCAGAATGTTTCTCTGCAGGTTTCATCGGCAGACACCAAAAGCCTCTGGGCATCACTAAATATCCCTTCACAGATCCTTTAAAGATAGAGTTTCGAAACTGGCTACATGGAGTAAGGATTAAATCTGTGAAGTGAATGCATATAACAGAGAGCAGATTCTTGGAATGCTTCTTCCTCGATTTAATTCAGTATATTTCACTATTCGCCATAGTTCTCAGTGCGCTCCGAAATATCACTTTATGGTTTCACAGGAACAGTGTTCAAAAGCTGCCTTGTGAGAAAAGAGGTCTAACTCCCTGAGTGGGATGCATACATCACTAAGCAGTTTCTCAGAAAGCTTCTATCCAGTTTTATCTGAAGATATCTCCTCTTTCACCGTAGGCCTGAATGCTACCAAATGTCCCTTTGCGGATCCATGCATGACAGAGTTTCCAAATCGCGTAATATAAGAAGAGGTTTAACTATGCGAGATGAATAAATATATTTAACACGGAGCAGTTTCACAGAAATCTTTTTGCAGTTTGGGTCTGAGGATATTTCCTTTTTCATTATAGCCCTCCCTTTACTCCCGAATGTCTCTTGGTAGCTTTTTCTCCAAAAGGGATTTCAGAATCATCTATGAGAAAAAAGTTATATTTCTGTGAGTGGAACGCAAATGTCACAAAGCAGCACCCCAGAAAGCTTCTATTCAGTCTCTATCTGAAGACGTTTCATTTCTCATCATCAGCCTCAAAGTGCTCCTGAATATCCACTTGCAGAAGAAACAAAACGAGTGTTATGTTACCGCTGAATGAAAGAGAATCTTAACTGTGTGAGCAGAATTCACGTGACACAGAGCAGTTTCGCAGAAAGCTTCCTTCTGGTTTCTCTTTGAGGTTATTGCTTTTTCAGGTTATTCTAAAGAGTGTTTCCAAATGTCCTTTCTCAGATTCCACAGAAACAGTGAATTCAGACTGCTCAATCCAAAGAATGATTTAACTCTATGAGATGAATACAAACAGCACAAAAGGGTTGCGCAGAAAGCTTTTCTGCAATTTTTGATGGAAGACTTTTCCTTGCCTCACACAGGCCTCTGGTTGCGACTTATTTTCCCTTCGCAGAACCCTCAAAGACTGACTTTCAAACTGGGAAATATAGAGTAAGCTTTAACCCTGTGAAAAGAATGGACATGTCAGAGAGCAGTTTCTTTGATTGCTTCTTTCTGTTTTTTATTGGACGACGTTTCACTTTTTGCCACAATCTTCAATGTGCTCTGAATATCACTCGTTTGGTTTTACATGAACAGTGTTCAAACTGTGCCTATGAGAAGAAAGTTACAACTCTCAGAGTGTAATGCACACATCATGAAGCAGTTTCTCAGAAAGCTTCTCTCCAGTTTTTATCTGATTATATTTCCTGTTTCACCATGGGCCCCTATATCATCCCAAATATCCCTTCGTGGATCCATCCACGAGGGAGTTTCCAAGCTGCATAATGTAAAGAAAGCTTCATCTATATGAGATGAATAAACACAGCAAAAAGCAGATTCACAGAAAGCTTCTTTCCAGTTTTTATCTGAAGATATTTCCTTTTTCATCATAGTCCTGAATCTGCTCCTGAATGTCCCTTCGTGGATCCGTCCATGACAGTTTCCAAGTTGCATAATGTAAAGAAAGCTCTATCTATGCGAGATGATTACGCATATCAAAGAGTGGTTTCCTAGAAAACTTCTTTCCAGTTTTTCTCTGAGGCTATTTCCCTTTTCACCATTGGCATCAACATGGTCCGGAATATCACTTGGTACCTGTTCCTACAAAAGGGTTTCCCAGACACAGTATGAGAAGGGAGGTATAACACTCTGACTGGAGTGCACATTAAACAAAGCATTTCCTCAGAAAGCTTCTCTAAAGTTTCAGTCTGAACATATTTCTTTTTTCACCATAAGCCTCAAAGTAATCCCGAATATCGCATCACATGCTAAAAATACACCGGGATATAAAACTGTTCAATGAAAAGAGAGGCTTAACTGAGTGAGAGGAATTAAGACGACACTGATCAGTGTCACAGAAAGCTTCCTTTTGGATTTTAAATGAGGATACTTCTTTTTCCATGTTCTAAGGATCACTCCCATGTGTCACTCCTCAGATTCCACAAAAACAGTGATTTCAAACTGTTCAATCCGAAGAACGGTTTAACTCTATGAGACGAATACACACATTGCAAAGCAGTTGCTCAGAAAATTTCTCTTCACGTTTCATCGGAAGACGTTTCCTTGGTCACACGCCTCCGGGTGTCACTAAATATCCCTTCACAGATTCCTCAAAAACAGAGTTTCGAAACTGGGCAACATAGAGAAAGCATTAACAGTGTGAAGTGAATGCACATATCACAGAGCAGATGCTTGGAATGCTTCTTCCTCGATGTTTTATCAGTATATTTCACTATTCACCATAGTCCTCAATGCACTCCAAAATATCACTTTTTCACTTTCACAGGAACAGTGTTCAAACACTGCCTTGTGAGAAAAGAGGTATAACTACCTGAGTGGAATGCATATATTGCATAGTCGTTTTTCAGAAAGCTTCTATCCAATTTTTATCTAAATATATCTCCTCTTTCACCATAGGCCTGAATGTGCTCCCGAATGTCCCTTTGCGGATCCATGCATGACGGAGTTTCCAAACTGTGTAATATAAGAAAAGTTTTAACTATGCGAGATGAATAAATATATCTAAAACAAAGCAGTTTCACAGAAATCTTCTTTCAAGTTTTTGTCTCAGGATATTTTCTTTTTCACCATAGCTATCCCTATACTCCTGAATGTCACTTGGTAGCTTTTTATCCAATAGGGAATCCGGAATCCTCTAGGAGAAGATGGGTGAGTGGAATGCACACGTCTTGCTTTGAGTGGAATGCACACGTCATTCTGTGAGTGGAATTCTGTGAGTGGAATGCACACGTCACAAAGCTACTCCTCAGAAATATTCTCTCCAGTTTATATCTGAAGACGTTTCCTTTCTCACCTAAGCCTAAAAGGGCTCCTGAATATCCCTTCACAGACTAAACAAAAACAGAGTTATGATACTGCTCAATTAAAGGAGAAGCTTCACTGTGTGAGTGGAATTCACTTGGCAGAGTGCCGTTTCACAGAAAGCTTCCTTCTGGATTCTATCTGTGGTTATTTCATTTTCAGGACATTCTAAAGAGCGTTTCCAAATGTCCTTTCTCAGATTGCACGGAAACAGTGATTTCAAACTACTCAATCCAAAGAATTATTTAACTCTATGACATGAGCATAAACTTCACAAAAGAGTTACGCACAAAGCTTCTCTCAAATATTCGATGAAAGACATTTCCTTGCTCGACACAGGTCTCCGGTTGCCACTTACTATCCCTCGCAGAACCCCTGGAGAATACAGAGTAAGCTTTAACCCTGTGTTAAAATGGACATGTCAGAGAGCAGTTTCTTCGAGTGCTTCTTTATGTTTTTTATTGGACATTTCAATTTTGCCATAGTCTCCAATGTGCTCCGAATATCACTCTTTTTGTTTTACAGGAATAGTGTTCAAATTGTGCCTTATGAGAAGAAAGTTACAAAGCCCTGAGTGGAATGCAGACGTCACAAACCAGTTTGCCAGAAAGCCTGTCTCCCGTTTTGATCTGACTATATTTCTCATTTCTTTCTAGTTCCAAATGCAATCCCAAATATTCCTTTGCGGATCCTTCCACGAGGGAGTTTCCAAGCTGTGTAATGTAAAGAAAGCTTCATCAATGTGAGATGAATAAACATAGCAAAAAGCAGATTCACAAAAAGCTTCTTTCCCATTTTTATCTGAAGATATTTCGTTTTCACCATAGTCCACAAAGTGCTCCTGAAAGTCACTTCATGGATAAGTCCGTGAAAGTTGAGAAGCTGCGTAATGTAAGGAAAGCGTTATCTCTGTGAGATGATTACACATGTCACAGAGTAGTTTCCTAGAAAGCTTTTTCAGTTTTAATCTGAGGTTATTTCCCTTTTCACCATTGGCATCAACATGCTCCCGAATATCACTTGGTACCTGTTTCCCCAAGAGGGTTTCCCCGATGCTGTATGAGAAGAGAGGTATAACACTGTGAGTGCAATACACAGGTCACAAGGCAATTCCTCGGAAAGCTTCTCTCCAGTTTTGGTCTGAACATATTTCCATTCTCATTGTAAGCCTCAAAGTTTTCCCGAACATCCCGTCACACGCTAAGTATACACAGGGTTAGAAAACTGCTCAATGAAAAGAGGGGCTTAACTGAGTGAGAGTCATTAAGATGACACAGAGCAGTTTCACAGAAAGCTTGCTTCTGGATTTTACCTGAGGATATTTCTTTCTCCATGTTCTAAAGACGGTTCCCTCATGTCCTTCCTCAGACTCCACAAAAATAGTGATCTCATGCTGTTCAATCCAAAGAACGGTTTAACTCTAGGAGACAAATTCACACATCGCAAAGCAGTTGCTCTGAAAGTTTCTCTGCAGGTTTCATCGGAAGACGTTTACTTGCTCACCACAAACCTCTGGGCATCACTATATATTCCTCAGAAGGAAAACTTCCAGTTTTTCTCTGAGGATATTTCCTTTTTCACCATAGCCATCCGTATACTCCCGAATGTCTCTTGGTGGCTTTTTCTATAAAAGGGATTCCGGAATCTTCTAGGAGAGGAAAGGTGAGTGGAATGCACACATCATTCTGTGAGTGAAATGCACACGTCAGTTTGTGTGTGGAATTCTGTATGTGGAATGCATACATCACAAAGCAGCTACACTGAAAGCTTCTCTCCAGTTTCTATCTGAAGACGTTTCCTTTCTCACCGTAAACCTCAAAGCACTCCTGAATATCCCTTCACAGACTAAACAAAAACAGTGTTATGATACTGCTCATTGAAAAGAGAAGCTTAAATGTGTGACCGGAATTCACGTGACACAGAGCAGTTTCACAGAAACCTTCCTTTTGGTATCTCTCTGAGTTTATTTCTTTTTCAGGATATTCTAAAGAGCGTTTCCAAATGTCCTTTCTCAGATTCCACAGAAAAGTGATTTCAAACTACACAATCCAACGAATGATTTAACTCTATAAAATGAGCAGAAACTTCACAAAGGAGTTGCACAGAGAGCTTCTCTCAAATATTCGATGGAAGACATTTTCTTGCTCGACAGAGGCATCCGGTTGCCACTTACTATCCCTTCGCAGAACCCTCAAAAACCGACTTTCAAACTGGGAAATGTAGAGTAAGCTTTAATCGTGTGTAATAATTGACATGTCTGAGAGCAGTTTCTTTGAGTGCTTCTTTCTGTTTTTTATTGGACATTTCAATTTTGCCATTGTAATCAGTGTGCTCCGAATATCACACTTGTGGTTTTACTGGAACAGTTTTCAAATTCTGCCTTATGAGAAGAAAGTTATAACTCCCTGAGTGGAATGCACACGTCACCAAGCTGTTTCTCAGAAAGCTTCTCTCCCGTTTTGATCTGACTATATTTCCTATTTCAGCATAGGCCCTAGTATGATCCCAAATATCCCTTCGCAGATCCATCAAGAGGGTGTTTCCAAGCTGCATAATGTAAAGAAAGCTTCATCTCTGTGAGATGAATAAACATAGCAAAAAGCAGATTCACAGAAACCTTCTTTCCAGTTTTTATGTGAAGAGATTTCCTTTTTCACTAGAGTCCTTAATGTGCTCCTGAAGGTCCCTTCCTGGATCCGTTCATGACAATTTCCAAGTTGTGTAATGTAAAGAAAGCTTTATCTATGCTAGATGATTACACATATCAAACAGTAGTTTCCTAGAATTATCCTTTCCAGTTTTTCTCTGAGGTTGTTTCCCCTTTCACCATCGGCATCAACATGCTCCCGATTATCACTTGGTACCTTTTCTCCCAAAAGGAATTCCCCGACGCTGTATGAGAAGGAGGTATAACACTCTGACTGGAATGCACATAAGACAAAGCATTTCCTCGGAAAGTTTCTCTCCAGTTTCTGTCTGAACATATTTCCTTTTTCACTGTAAGCCTCAAAGTGCTACCAAATATCGCATCACATGCTAAACAGGGTTATAAAACTGCTCAATGAAAAGAGGCTTAACTGAGTGAGAGGTATTTAAACAACACAGAGCAGATCCACAGAATGCTACCTTTTGGATTTTACCTGAGGATACTTCTTTCTGCATATTCTAGGTATCGTTCCCAAAGTCCTTCTTCAGATTTCACAAGAACAGTGATTTCAAGCTGTTCAATGCAAAGAACGGTTTAACTCTATAAGACGAATACATATATCGCAAAGCAGTTGCTCAGAAATTTCTCTGCAGGTTTCATTGGAAGACCTTTCCTTGCTCACCACAAGCCTCCGGGTGTCACTAAATATCCCTTAACAGATACTTCAAATACAGAGTTTTGAAACTGGTCAACATAGAGTAAGCATTAACTCTGTGAAGGGAATGCACATATCGGAGAGCAGATTCCTGGAATGCTTCTTCTTCGATTTTATTTCAGTATATTTCACTATTCATCATAGTCCTCAATGCGCTCCGAAATATCACTTTTTTGATTTCAAAGGAGCAGTGTTCAAACACTGCCTTGTGAGAAGAGAGGTATAACTCCCTGATTGGAATGCATACATCAAAAAGTCGTTTCTCAGAAAGCTTCTATCCACTTTTTATCTGAAGATATCTCCTCTTTCACCGTAGGCCTGAATGTGCTCCCGAATGTCCCTTCTTCAATCTGTGCATGACGGAGTTTCCAAACTGAGTAATATAAGAAAAGTTTTAACTATGTGAGATGAATAAATACATCTAACACAAAGCAGTTTCACAGAAATCTTCTTTCCAGTTTTTGTCTGAGGATATTTCTTTTTCATCACAGCCATCCCTATACTCACGAATGTCTCTTGGTAGCTTTTTCTCCAAAAGGGATTCCGAATCCTCTAGGAGAAGAAAGGTGAGTGGAATGCACACGTCATTCTGTGAGTGGAATGCACACGTTATTCTGTGAGTGGAATTCTGTGAGTGGAATGCACACGTCACAAAGCAGCTCCTCAGAAAGCTTCTCTCCAGAGTCTATCTGGAGACGTGTTCTTTCTCACCGTAAGCCTCAAAGTGCTCCTGAATATCTCTTTGCAGAGTAACAAAAACAGTGGTATTATACTGCTCAATGAAGAGAAGCATAACTCTGTGTGCAGAATTCACGTGGCAGAGCAGTTTCACAGAAAGCTTTTTCTGGTTTCTCTCTGAAGTTATTTCTTTTTCACGATGTTCTAAAGGGCGTTTCCAAATGTCCTTTCTCAGATTCCACAGAAACAGGGATTTCAAACTACTCAATCCAAAGCATGATTTAACTCTATGAGATGAGCACAAACATCACAAAACTGTTGTGTATGAAGCTTCTCTCCAATTTTCGATGGAAGCAATTTCCTTACTTGACACAGGCCTCCGGTTGCCACTTACTATCCCTTGCAGAACCCTCAAAGAACGACTTTGAAACTGGGAAATGTAGAGTAATCTTTAACCCTGTAAAAAGAATGGACATGTCAGAGAGCAGTTTCTTCGAGTACTTCTTTCTGTTTGTCATTGGACGACATTTCACTTGTTGCCATAGTCTTCAATGCACTTCGAATATCTCTCTTTTGGATTTCCAGGAACAGTGTCCAAATTGTGCCTTATGAGAAGAAAGTTACAACTCCCTGAGTGGAATGCACACGTCACCAAGTAGTTTCTCCGAAAGCTTCTCCCCAGTTTTTATCTGACTCTATTTCCTATTTCACTATAGTCCCGAATGTGATCCCAAATATCCCTTCACGGATCCATCCACGAGGGAGTTTCCAAGCTCTGTAATATAAAGAAAGCTTCATCCATGTGAGATGAACAAACATACCAAAAACCAGATTCCTAGAAAGCTTCTTTCCCGTTTTTATCTGAAGATATTTCGTTATTCACCATAGTCCTCAAAGCGCCTCGGAAGATCCCTTCATGGATCCGTCCGTGATAGTTTCCAAGCTGCGTAATTTAAAGAAACCATTATCTATGTTAGATGATTACACATATCACAGAGTAGTTTTCTGGAAAGCTTTTTCCAGTTTTAGTCAGAGGCTCTTTCCCTTTTCACCATTGGTATCAACATGCTGCCGAA
Source organism: Piliocolobus tephrosceles (assembly GCF_002776525.5). Taxonomy (NCBI): domain Eukaryota; kingdom Metazoa; phylum Chordata; class Mammalia; order Primates; family Cercopithecidae; genus Piliocolobus; species Piliocolobus tephrosceles. Next base: position 42,086,364 of record NC_045440.1, read on the forward strand.
TATCACTTGGTACCTGTTTTTCCAAAAGGCTTTCCCTCAAACTGTATGAGAAGAGAGGTGTAACACTGTGAGTGGAATGCACACGTCACAAGGTAGTTCCTCGGAAAGCTTCTATCCAGTTTTGGTCTGAACATATTTCCTTTTTCACAGTAAGCCTCAAAGTGCTTCCGAATATTTCATCACTCGCTAAGCATACCCTGGGTTAGAAAACTGCTCAATGAAAAGAGAGGCTTAACTGAGCGAGAGCCATTAGGAGGACACAGAGTAGTTTCACAGAAAGCTTCCGTCTGGATTTTACCTGAGGATATTTCTTTCTCCATGTTCTAAGGATCATTCCCAAATGTCCTTCCTCAGATTCCACAAAAACAGTGATTTCAAGCTGTTCAATCCAAACAATGGTTTAACTCTATGAGACAAATACACAAATCGTGAAGCAGTTGCTCAGAAAGTTTCTCTGCAGTTTTCATCAGAAGACGTTCCCTTGCTCACCACAAGCCTCTGGGCGTCACTAAATATCCTTTCACAGATTCTCCAAAGACAGAGTTTCGAAACTGGGCAGCATAGAGTTAGCATTAACTCTGTTACCTGAATGCACATATCAGGAGCAGATTCTTGGAACACTTCTTCCTCGATTTTATTTCAGTATATTTCACCATTCGCCATAGTACTCAATGTGCTCCAAAATATCACATTATCGGTTTCACGGGAACGATGTTCAAATACTGCCTTGTGAGAAAAGAGGTATAAATCCCTGAGTGTAATGCATACATCACAAAATCGTTTCTTAGAAAGCTTCTCTCCACTTTTTATCTGAAGATATCTCCTCTTTCATCATAGGCCTGAATGTGCTCCCGAATGTCCCTTTGCGGATCCGTGCATGACGGAGTTTCCAAACTGCATAATATAAGAAAAGTTTTAACTCAGTGAGATGAATAAATATATCTAACACAAAGCAGTTTCACAGAAATATTCTTTCCACGTATTGTCTGAAGATATTTCGTTTTACACCTTAGCCATCCCTATATTCCCAAATGTCACTTGGTAACTTTTTCTCCAAAAGAAATTCCAGTATCCTCTAGGAGAAGAAAGGTGAGTAGAATGCACACGTCATTCTGTGAGTGGAATGCACACGCCACAAAGAAGCTTCTCAGAAAGCATCTCTCTAGATTTCATCTTAAGACGTTTCCTTTCTCAACGTACGCCTCAAAGCGCTCCTGAATATCCCTTTGCAGACTAAACAGAAAAAGCGTTATGATACTGCTCATTAAAAGAGAAACTTAATTGTGTGAACATAACTCACGTGGCACAGAGCAGTTTCACAGAAAGTTTCCTTTTGGTTTATCTCTGAGGTTATTTCTTTTTCAGGATATTCTAAAGAGCATTTCCAAATGTCCTTTCTCAGATTCCACAGAAACAGTGATTTCAAGCTATTCAATCCAAAGAATGATTTAACTCCATGAGAGGAGCACAAACTTCACAAAAGTGTTGCGCAGAAAGCTTCTCTCAAATATTCGATGGAAGACATTTCCTTGGTCGAAACAGGCCTCCAATTGCCACTTACTAACCCTTCACAGAACCCTCAAAACCGACTTTCAAACTGGGAAATGTAGAGTAAGCTTTAACCCTGTGTCAAAATGGACATGTCAGAGAGCAGTTTCTTCTAGTGCTTCTTTCTGTTTTTTATTGGACATCTCAATTTTGCCATAGTCTTCAATATGCTCCGAATATCACTCTTTTGGTTTTACAGGAACACTGTTCAAATTGTGCTTTATGAGAAGAAAGTTATAACCCCCTGAGTGGAATGTACACGTCACCAAGCAGTTTCTAAGAAAACTTCTCTCCCGTTTTGATCTGACTATATTTCCTGTTTCACTATAGGCCAGAATGTTATCCCAAATATCCCTTCCCAGATCCATCCACGAGGGAGTTTCCAACCTGTGTAATATAAAGAAAGCTTCATCTATGTGAGATGAATAAACATAGCAAAAAGCAGATTCACAGAAAGCTTCTTTCCAATTTTTATCTGAAGATATTTCGTTTTTCACCACAGTCCTCAAAGTCTTACCGAAGGTCAATTCCTGGATCTGTCAATGACAGTTCCCAAGCTGCGTAATGTAAAGAAATCATTATCTACGTGAGATGATTACACATCACACAGTAGTTTCCTAGAAAGCTTTTTCCAGTTTTAGTTTGAGGCTATTTCCCTTTTCACCATCCGCACCAAATGCTCCCAAATATCACTTGGTTCCTGTTTCCCAAAAGGGTTTCCCCGACGTTGTATGAGAAGAGAGGTATAACACTGTGAGTGGAATGCACAAGTCACAAGGCAGTTCCTCAGAAAGCTTCTCTCTAGTTTTGGTCTGAACATATTTCCTTTTTCACTGTAAGCCTCAAAGTTCTCTGGAATATCCCGTCACACACCAAGCATTCACAGCATTAGAAAACTGCTCAATGAAAGAGGGGCTTAACGGAGTGAAAGCCATTAAGATGACACAGAGCAGTATCACATAAAGCTTCCTTCTGGATTTTACCTGAGGATTTTTCATTCTTCATGTTCTAAGGATCATTCCCAAATGTCCTTCCTCATATTCCACAAAAGCCGTGATTTCAAGGTGTTCAATCGAAAGAACGGTTTAACTCTATGAGATGAATACACATATCACAAAGCAGTGGCTCATAAAGTTTCTCTGCATGTTTCATCGGAAAACCTTTCCTGGCTCACCACGAGCCTCTGGGCATCACTAAATATCCCTTCACAGATTATTCAAAGACAGAGTTTCGAAACTGAGCAACTTAAGGTAAGTATTATCTCTGTGAATTGAATGAACATATCAGAGAGCAGATCCCTGGAACGATTCTTGCGCGATTTTATTTTAATACATATCACTATTCACTTTAGTCCTCAATGTGCTCCGAAATATCAGTATTTTGTGTTCACAGGAAAAGCGTTCAAGCACTGCCTTGTGAGAAAAGAGGTATAACTCTCTGAGTGGAATGAATACATCACAAAGTCGTTTCTCACAAACCTTCTCTCCACTGTTTTCTGAACATATGACGTGTTTCACCATAGGCCTGAAGGTGCTCCCGAATTTGCCTTCGTGGGTCCGTGCATGATGGAGTCTCCAAACTGCATAATATAAGAAAAGTTTTAACTATTACAGATGAATAAATATATCAAGCACAAAGTGGTTTCACAGAAATTTTCTTTCCAGTTTTGTCTGAGGATATTTCCTTTTTTACCATAGCCATCCCTATACTCTCAAATGTCTCTTGGTAGCTGTTTTTCCAAAAGGGATTCCAGAATCCCCTCGGAGAACAAAGGTGAGAGGAATGCAAACTTCATTCTGTGAGTGGAATGCACAGGTCATTCTGTGAATGGAATTCCGTGAGTGGAATGCAAAAGTCACAAAGCAGCTCCGCAGAAAGCTTCTCTTCAGTTTCTATGTGAAGACATTTCCTTCCTCACCATAAGCCTCAAAGTGCTCCTGAATATCTCGTCGCAGACTAAAGAAAAACAGTGTTATGATACTGCTCTATGAAAAGAGAAGCTTAACTGTGTGAGCGGAATTCACGTGACACAAAGCAGTTTAACAGAAAGCTTCCTTCTGGTTTCTCTCTGAGGTAACTTCTTTTTCAGGAGATTCTAAAGAGCGTTTCCAAATATCCTTTGTCAGATTCTACAGAAACAGTGATTTCAAACTACTCAATCCAAAGAATGATTTAACTCAATGAGATGAGCACAAACTTCACAAAAGTGTTGCGCCCTCAGCTGTGTAATGTAAAGAAAGCTTCATCTATGTGAGATGAATAAACACAGCAAACAGCAGATTCACAGAAAGCTTCTTTCCCCCTCTGATTCGAAGATATTTCGTTTTTCACCATAGTCCTCAAAGTGCCCCCGAAGGCCCCTTCGAGGATCCCTCCATGACAGCTTCCAAGCTGCCTAATAAAAAGAAACCTTTATGTATGTGAGATGATTACATATATCACAGAGTAGTTTCCTAGAAAACTTTTCCAGTTTTCGTCTGAGGCAATTCCCTTTTCACCATCGGCACTAACATGCTATGGAATATCACCTGGTACTTGTTTCTCCAAAAGGGTTTCCCTGACGCTGTATTAGTAGAGAGGTATAACACTGTGAGTGCAATGCACACGTCACAAGGCAGTTCTTCGGAAAGCTTCTCTCCAGTTTTGGTCTGAACATGTTTCGTTTTTCACCGTAAGCGTAAAAATGTTCCTGAATATCCCGTCACATGCTAAGCATACACAGGGTTACAAAACTGCTCAATGAAATGAGGGGCTTATTGGAGTGAGAGTCATTAAGATGACACAGAGCAGTTTCACAGAAAGCTTCCTTCTGGATTTTCCCTGAGGATATTTATTTCTCCATGTTCTAAGGATTGTTCCCAAATGTTCTTCCTCGGATTCCACACAAACAGTGATTTCAAGCTGCTCAAACCAAAGAACGGTTTAACCCTATGAGACGAATACAGATCACAAAGCAGTTGCTCAGAGAATTTCAATGCAGGTTTCATCGGAAGACGTTTCCTTGCTCACCACAAGCCTGCAGATGGCAGTAATTATCCCTTCACAGATCCTTCAAAGACAGAGTGTGGAAACTGGGCAACATAGAGTAAGCATTAACTCAGTGAAGTGAATGCACATATCAGAGAGCAGATTCTTGGAACCCTTCTTCCTCGATTTTATTTCAGTATATCTCACTACTCGCCATAGTCCTTAATGCACTCCAAAATATCAATTTTTTGGTTTCACAGGAACAGTGTTCAAACACTGCCTTGTGAGAAAAGAGATATAACTCCCTGAGTGGAATGCATACATCACAAAGTTGTTTCTCAGAAAGCTTCTCTCCACTTTTTATCTGAAGATATCTCCTTTTCACCATAGGACAGAATGTGCGCCCGAATGTCCCTTCGCGAATCCATGCATGACGGAGTTTCCAAACTGTGTAATATAAGAAAAGTTTTAACTATGCGAGATGAATAAATATTTCCAACACAAAGCAGTTTCAGAGAAATCTTCTTTCCAGTTTTTGTCTGAGGATATTTCGTTTTTCACCGTAGCCATCCCTATACTCCCGAATGTCTCTTGATAGTTTTTTCTCCAAAAGGTTTTCCTGAATCCACTGGAAGAAGAAAGGTGAGTGGAATGCACAGGTCATTTTGTGAGTGCAATGCACACGTCATTCTGTGAGTGGAATTGTGTGAGTGGAATGCAAGGGCACAAAACAGCTACACAGAAAGCTTCTCTCCAGTTCTTATGTGAAGACTTTTCCTTTCTCGCCATAAGCTTTAATGTGCTCCTGAATATCCCATCACATACTAAACAAAAACAGTGTTATGATATTGCTCAATGAAAAGAGAAGCCTTACAGTGTAAGCGGAATTCCCCTGACAGAGAGCAGTTTGACAGAAAGCTTCTTTCTGGTTTCTTTCTGAAGTTATTTCTTTTTCAGCATATTCTAAAGAGTGTTTCCAAATGTCCTTTCTCAGATTCCAGAGAAACAGTGATTTCAAATGGCCAAATCGAAAGAATGATTTAACTCTATGAGATGAACTCAAACTTAACAAATGAGTTGCGCAGAAAGCTTCTCTGAAATATTCGATGGAAGACATTTCCTTGCTCGACACAAGCCAACAGTTGCCACTTACAATCACTTCGCAGAACCCTCAAAGACCGACTTTCACACTCTGAAATGTAGAGTAAGCTTTAACCCTCTGAAAAGAATGAAAATGTCAGAGAGAAGTTTCTTCGAGTGCTTCTTTCTGTTTTTTATTGGACGACATGTCACTTTTTTGCCATAGTCTTCAATGTGCTCTGAATATCCCTTTTTTGGTTTTATTGGAACAGTGTTTCAACTGTGTCTTATGAGAAGAAAGTTATAAATTCCTGCGTGGAATACACACATCAGAAAGCAGTTTCTCAGAAAGCTTCTCTCCAGTTTTTATCTGGCTATATTTCCTATTTTACCTTAGTCCCAAATGTGATCCCAAATATCCCTTCGCAGATCCATCCACGAGGGAGTTTCCAAGCTACGTAATGTAAACAAGCTTCAATGATGTGAGATGAACAAATATAGCAAAAAGCAGCTACAAAGAAATCTTCTTTCCAGTTTTTAGCTGAAGTTATTTCGTTTTTCTCCATAGTCCTGAATGTTTTCCCAAAGGTCTCTTCGTGGATCCGTCCCTGACAGTTTCCAAGCTGCGTAATGTAAAGAAAGCTTTATATATGTGACATGATTACACATATCACAGAGTAGATTCCTAGAAAGCTTCTGTCCTGTTTTTGTCTGAGGCTACTTCCCTTTTCACCATCAGCATCAACATGCTCCCGAATATCACTAGGCAACTTTCCTCCAAAATGTTTTCCCCGATACTGCATGAGAATAGAAGTATCAGACTGTGAATGGAATGCACACCTCAGAAAGCATTTCCTGGCAAAGCTTCTCTGCAGTTTCGGTGTGAACTTATTCCCTTTTTCACCGTAAGCCTCAGAGTGATACTGAATATCCCATCACACGCTAAACATACACAGGGTTAGAAAACTGTTCAATGGAAAGAGAGGCTTAACTGAGCAACAGGAATTAAGACGACAGAGAGCAGTTTCACAGAAAGCTTCCTACTGGATTTTTCCTAAGCAGATTACTTTAGACTGGGAATGGAATGCACATGACAGAAAGCAGTTCCTCAGAAAGCCTCTCTCCAATTTCACTCTGCACATAATTCCTTTTTCTCTGTGAGGCTCATACTGCTCCCGAATATTCCATCACACTCTAAACATACACAGGGTGAGAAATCTGTTCAATGAAAAGAGAGGCTTAAATGAGTGAGAGGAATTAAGGCGACACAGAACAGTTTCACAGAAAGCTTCCTTCTGGGTTTTACCTGAGCATATTTCTTTCTTCATATTATAAGGATCTTTTCCAAATGTCCTTCCTCAGATGCCACAAAAAAAGTGATTTCAAGCTGCTCAATCCAAAGAATAGTTTAACTCTATGAGACAAATACAGGCATCACAAAGCAGTGGCTCAGAAAGTTTCTCTGCAGGATTCATCAGAAGATATTTCCTTGCTCACCAGAAGCCTCTGGGAGTCACTAAATATCGCTTCACAGATCCTTCAAAGACAGTTTCGAAACTGGGCAACATAGAGTAAGCATTAACACTTTGAAGTGATTGCACACATCAGAGAGCAAATTCTTGGAAGGCTACTTCCTCGATTTTATTTCAGCATATTTCACTATTCGCCATAGTCATCAATGCGCCCCGAAATATCACTTTTTCGGTTTCACAGGAACTGTGTTCAACCACTGCCTTGTGAGAAAAGAGGTGTGACTCCCTGAGTGAAATGCATACATTACAAAGTAGTTTCTCAGAAAGCTTCTATCCAGTTTTAATCTGAAAGTATATCCTCTTTCACCGTATGCGTGAATATGCTCCCGAATGTCCCTTCGGGGATTCGTGCATGACGGAATTTCCAAACTGTGTAAAATGAGAAAAGTTTTAACTCTGGTAGATGAATAAATACATCTAACACAAAGCAATTTCACAGAAATCTTCTTTCCACTTTTTGTCTGAGGATATTTCCTTTTTCACCACAGTGGTCCCTTTACTACCAAATGTCTCTTGGTAGCTATTTCTCCAAAAGGGATTCCGGAATCCTCTCAGAGAAGACATGTATACTTCTCTGAGTGGAATGCACACATCACAACACAGCAAAGGCTTACTTTGCATAGCAAAGTAAACCTTAAAGCGCTACTGAATATCCCTTTGCAGACTAAACAAAAACAGTGTTACGATACTGCTCAATGAAAAGAGAAGAAGAACAGTGTGAGCGGTATTCACCAGACACAATGCAGTTTGACCAAAAGCTTCCTTCTGGTTCCTCTCTGAGGTTATTTCTTTTGCAGCATATTCTAAGGAGTGTTTCCAAATATCCTTTCTCAGATTCCATAGAAACAGTGATTTCAAACTGCTCAATCCAAAGAATGATTTAACTCTATGAGATGAGCCCAAGCTTTTCAAAAGTGTTGCGCAGAAAGCTTCTCTCAAATATTCGATTCAAGACATTTCCTTTCTTGTCACAGGCCTCCGGTTGCCACTTACTATCCCTTCACAGAACCCTCAAAGACTGACTTTCAAACTCGGAAATGCAGACTAAGCTTTAACCCTTTGTAAAAATGGATATGTCAGAGAGCAGTTTTTTTGAGTGCTTCCTTCTGTTTTTTATTGGACATTTCAATTTTGCCATAGTCTTCAATGTGCTCCGAATATCACTCTTTTGGTTTTCCAGGAACAGTGTTCAAATTGTGCCTTATGAGAAGAAAGTTATAACTCCCTGAGTGGAATGCACACATCACCAAGCAGTTTCTCAGAAATCTTCTCTCCCTTTTTGTCTGACTATATTTCCTATTTCACTATAGGTCCGAATGTGATCCCAAATATCCCTTCGCGGAAGCTGTGTAATGTAAAGAAAGCTTCATCTATGTGAGATGAATAAACATAGCAAAAACAGATTCACAGAAATCTTCATTCTGACTCTGATCTGAAGATATTTCGTTTTTCACCATAGTCCTCAAAGTGCTCCCGAAGGTCCCTTCGCGGATCCGTCCATGACAGCTTCCAAGCTGCATAATGTAAAGAAACCTTTATCTATGTGAGATGATTACACATATCACTGATGAGTTTCCTAGAAATATTTTTGCAGTTTTAGTCTGAGGCTATTTCCCTTTTCACCATCGGCACCAACGTGCTCCGCAATATCACCTGGTACTTGTTTCTCCAAAAAAGTTTCCCTGACGTTGTATTAGTAGCGAGCTAAAACACTGTGAGTGGAATGTACACGTCACAAGGCAGTTCCTCGGAAAGCTTCTCTCCAGTTTTGCTCTGAACATATATCGTTTTTCACCGTAAGCCTCAAAATGCTCCCGAATATCCCATCACAGGCTAAGCTTACACAGGGTTAGGAAACTGCTCAATGAAATGATTGGCTTATCCGAGTGAGAGCCATTAAGATGACACAGAGTAGTTTCACAGAAAGCTTCCTACTGGATTTTACCTGAGGATATTTTTTCTCCATGTTCTAAGGATCGTTCCCAAATGTTCTTCCTCAGATTTCACAAAAACAGTGATTTCAAGCTGCTCAAACTAAAGAACGGTTTAACCTTATGAGATCAATACACACATCGCAAAGCAGGTGCTCAGAAAGTTTCTCTGCAGGTTTCATCAGAAGACCTTTCCTTGCTCACCACAAGCCTCCAGGCGGCACTAAATATCCCTTCACAGATCCTTGAAAGACAGAGTTTGGAAACTGAGCAACATGGAGTAAGCATTACCTCAGTGAATTGAATGCACCCATTGAGAGCAGATTCCTGGAATGCTTCTACCTTGATTTTATTTCAGTATATTTCACTATTCACCTTAGTCCTCAATGCGCTCCGAAATATCACTTTTTTGGTTTCACAGGAATAGTGTTCAAACACTGCCTTGTGAGAAAAGAGGTGAAACTCCCTGAGTGGAATGCATACATCACAAAGTAGTTTCTCAGAAAGCTTCTATCCAGTTTTGATCTGAAGATATCTTATCTTTCAACGTAGGCTTGAATGTGCTCCTGAATATCCCTTCACGGATCTGTGCATGACGGAATTACCAAACTGCGTAATATAAGAAGACGTTTAACTATACGAGATGAATCAATATATCTAACAGAAAGCAGTTTCACAGAAGTCTTCTTTCCAGTTTTTGTCTGAGGATATTCCCTTTTTTATCATAGCCATCACTGTACTCCCAGATGTCTCTTGGTAGCTTTTTCTCCAAAAGAGATTCCAGAATCCTCTAGGAGAAGAAAGGTATATTTTGTGAGTGGAATGCATACATCAGAAAGCAGCCTCTCAGAAAGCTTCTCTCCATTTTCTTTCTGAAGGCTCTTCCTTTCTCACCGTGAGTCTCAAAGCGCTTCTGAATATCCCTTCGCAGACTAAACAAAAACAGTGTTATGATACTTCTCAATGAAAGGAGAAGCTTAACTGTGTGAGTGGAATTCACGTGACACAGGGCAGTTCCACAGAAAGTTCCTTCTGCTTTCTCTCTGAGGTTATTACTTTTTCAGCATATTCTAAAGTGCGTTTCCAAATGTCCTTTCTCAGATTCCACAGAAACAGTGATTTCAAACGGCTCAATCCAAAGGATGATTTAACTCTATGAGATGAATACAAACATCACAAAAGAGTTGCACAGAAAGCTTCTCTCAAATATTCGATGGAAGACATTTCCTTGCTCGACACAGGCCTCCGGTTGCCACTTACTATCCCTTCGGAGAAACCTCAAAGACCGACTTTCAAACTGGGAAATGTAGAGTAAGCTTTAATCCTGTTAAAAGAATGGACGTGTCAGAGAGCAGTTTCTTTGAGTGCTTCTTTCTGTTTTTTATTGGATGATATTTCACTTCTTGCCATAATTTTCAATGTGCTCCGAATATCACTCTTTCACTTACAGGAAGAATGTTCAAACTGTGCCTTATGAGAAGAAAGTTATAACTCAATGCACATTCACATACTCTCTCAGTATGTGCATTCACTTCACAGAATTCATGCTTACTCTATGTTGACCAGTTTTGAAACTATGTCTTTGAAGAATCTATGGAGGGATGTTTAGTGACGCCCATATGCTTGTGGTGAGCAAGGAAAGGTCTTCCGATGAAACCTGCAGTTTCCAATTAAAACTTTGATGGAAGTTTTGTGAGAAACTTCTTTGTGATATATGAATTCATCTCACAGAATTACAACATAGACTTCATGAAACAGTTTGCTAACACCGTTGTCGTGGAATCTGCTAAGTGATAGTTGGGAGCGCATCGAGGACTAAGGAAATATCCTCAGATAAGAAATAGAAAGAAGCTTGCTGAGAAATTGCTTTCTCATGTGTGAATTCATCACACAGAGTTACACCTTTCCCTTCTAGTAGCAGTTTGCTAACACTGTTTTCGTGGATTCTGCAAAGTGATATTTGGGAGCTCATTGAGGGCTATGGTGAAAAAGGAAATATCTTCTGATAAAAGATGGAAAGAAGCGATCAGAGAAACTGCATTGCGATGTGTGAATGCAACTCACACAGTTACACTTTTTTCTTCAGAGATCAGTTTGCTAACACAGTTTCCTTGAAATCTCCATTGGGACAGCTCTTAGCACAATGAACCTTATGGTGAAAAAGGAAATATCCTCATATAAAAACTAGAAAGAAGCTTTCTCAGAAACATCTTTGTGATGTGTGAATACATCTCACAGAGTTACACTTCCGTTTCATGGAGCAGTCGAATAAGACTGCCTTTGAGGAATCTGAGAAGGTCTACATTGGATCGCATTGAGGCCTACACTGATAGAGGAAATATCCTCAATTAAAACCTTGATAGAAGCTTTGTGAGAAACTTCTTTGTGATATGTGAATTCGTCTCACAGAGTTACAACCTAGACCTCATGAAGCAGTTTGCCTACACCGTTGTCGTGGAATCTGCCCAATGACTATTGGGAGCGCATTGAGGCCTCTGGTGAAAAAGCAAGTATCCTCAGATAAAAACTGGAAAGAAGCGTTCTGAGAAACTGCATTGTTACATGTGAATGCAACTCACAGAGTTACACTTCTTTCCATGGATCAGTTTGCTAACTGTTTTCTTGAAATCTACATTGGAATATTTGTTCGCAAAATGAAGCTTATGGTGACAAAGGAAATAGCCTCAAATAAAAACTAGAAAGGAGCTTTGTGAGAAACTCCTTTGTGATATGTGAATTTGTCTCACAGAGTTACAACCTAGTCTTCATTAAGCAATTTGCTAACACTGTTGTCGAGGAATCTGCAAAGTGATTTTTGGGAGTGCATTGAGGCCTACAGTGAAAAAGGAAATATCCTTAGATAATAACTAGAAAGAGGTTTTCTGAGAAATTGCTTTCTGATGTGTGAATTCATCATGCAGACTTTCACCTTTCCCTTCTAGTAGCAGTTTGCTAACACTGTTTTCATAGATTCTGCAAAGGGATATTTGGGAGCTCATTGAGGGCTATGGTGAAAAACAAAATATCCTCAGATAAAAACTGGAAAGAAGCATTCAGAGAAACTGCATTGCAATGTGTGAATGCAACTCACACAGTTATCCTTTTCTCTTTAAGGATCAGTTTGCTAACACAGTTTTCTTGAAATCTGCAATGGGATACTTCTTCGCACTATGCAGCTTACAGTGAGGAACTATCCTCTGATAAAGACGTGAAAGAAGCTTTCTGAGAAATTGCTTCCTGATATGTGACGTCTTCTTACAGAGTTGCACCACTCTTTCGTGCAGCCGTTTGCTGGTAGCTTTTTTGCAGATTTTGAGAAATGATATTTCGGATGGGTTTGAAGAGTAGAAGGACAAAGGAAATATCCTCCGAGAAAAAGTGGAATGAAGCTTTCTGAAAAACTGCTTTGTGATGTGTGAATTCATTTCCCAGTGTTACACCACTCTTTCATGGAGGAGTTTCCTAGCAGTGCTTTTGTGGAATCTCAGAAGTGATATCTTGGATATCGTTGAATTCCATGGTGAGTAATGAAATATCCTCAGACAAATCTGCAGAGAAGCCCTCCCAGAAACTTCTTGGCTGTGCGTGACTTCAGCTCACAGAGTTACTTCATCATTTTCATTGAGAAGCTTGCTAACAGTGTTTTCCCAGAATCTGCACTAAGACACATGGTGGCACTCAGAGACCACAAGTAACCTCAGCTCAATAAAGAAAGACACTTTCTGCTATACTGCTTTGTGCTGTGTGAATTCAACTCACTGAGATACACCGGTATTTCGTGGAGCCGTCGGCCAGCCCTGTTTTTGTGGAATCTGAGAACTGATATTTCGGATCCCAGTGAAGGCTGTAAGGCCAAAGGAGATATCCTCCGATAAAAATCGGAGAGAAGCTTTCTGAGAAACTTCTTTGTGATCTGTAAATTCATCTCACAGAGTTACACATTTCTCCTCATAAAGCCATTCACTAAGAGTGTTCTCGTGGTATTGGACAAGTGATATTTTGATGCCCATGGAGGCCTATGGTGAAAAAGGAAATATCACCAGATAAAAACTGGAGAGAAGCGTTCTGAGAAACTGCATTGTGACATGGGAATGCAACTCACAGAGTTACACTTTCCTTTCCATGGATCCATTTGCTGACAGTGTTTTCTTGAAATCTACATTGGAATATTCCTTAGCGCAATGAAGCTTACGGTGACAAAGGAAGTATCCTCAAATAAAAACTAGAAAGGAGCTTTCTGAGAAACCTATTTGTGATATGTGAATTCATCTCACAGAGTTACAACCTAGTTTTCATGAGTTTTCCTAACACTGTTGTGGTGGAATATGAAAAGTGATATTTGGGAGCACATTGAGGCCTATGGTGAAAAAGTAAATATCCTCAGATAATAACTAGAATGAAGCTTTCTGAGAAACTGCTTTCTGATGTGTGAATTCATCACTCAGAGTTTCACCTTTCCCTTTTGTTTTTTTTGGATGACATTTCACTTTTTGCCATAGTCTTCAATGTGCTCCGAATATCACTCTTTTGGTTTTACAACTGTGCCTTATGAGAAGAAAGTTACAACCCCCTGAGTGGAATGCTCACATCACCAAGCAGTTTCTCAGAAAGATTCTTTCCAGTTTTTACCTGACTATATTTCCTATTTCACCATAGGCCCAAAAGTGATCCCGACTAATCCTTCGTAGATCGATCCATCACGGAGTTTGCATGCTGTGTAATGTAAAGAAAGCCTCATGTAAGTGAGATGAATAAACATAGCAAAAAGCAGATTCACAGAAAGCTTCTTTCCAGCTTTTTCTGAAGATATTTCCTTTTTCACTGTAGTCCTGAATGTGCTCCCGAATGTCAATTCGTGGATTCGTCATTAAGAATTTCCAAGCTGCATAATTTGAAGAAAGCTTTATCTATGTCAGATGATTACACATATCACAGAGTAATGTCCTAGAAAGCTTCTTTCCAGCTAGTGTCTGAGGCTATTTTCCTTTTCAACATTGGCATCAACATGCTCCCGCATATCAATTTGTACCTGTTTCTCCAAAAGGGTTTCTCTGATGCTGTATGAGAAGAGAGGTATAACACTGTCAGTTCAATGCACACATCACACAGCAGTTCCTCAGAAGGCTCCTCTTAAGTTTCAGTCTGAACACATATTCTTTTTCACTGTAAGCTTCAAAGAGCTCTCGAATAACCCATCACAAGATAAATCCTTACACAGGGTTAGACAAGTGCTCAATGAAAAAAAGGGGCTTAACTGAGTGAGAGGAATGATGGCGACACAGAGCAGTTTCACAGAAAGCTTCCTTCTGGATTTTACCTGAGGATATTTCTTTCCCCATATTCTAAGGATCAGTCCCTAATGTCCTTCCTCAGATGCCACAAAAACAGTGATTTCAAGCTGCTCAATCCAAAGAATGGTTTAGCACTTTGAGATGAATGCACACATCGCAAAGCCGTGGTTCACAATATTTCTCTGTAGCTTTCATCCGAAGACGTTTGTTGCTCACCGCAAGCTTCTGCGCGTCACCGAATATCCATTCCCATATTTTTCAAAGACAGAATTTCAAAGCTGGGCAACAGAGAGTAAGCATTAGCTCTGAGAAGTGAAAGCACATATCAGAGAGCAGATTTTTGGTATGCTTCTTCCTCGATTTTATTTCAGTATATTTCACTATTCGCTGCAGTCCTCAATGCACTCTGAAATATCATTTTTTCAGTATCACAGGAACAGCGTTCAAACACTGCCTTGTAAGAAATGAGGTATAATTCCCTGAGAGGAATGCATACATCACAAAGAGTTTCTCAGAAGGCTTCTATGCAGTTTTTATCTGAAGGCATCTCGTCTTCCACTGTAGGCCTGAACATGCTCGCGAATGTCCCTTCGCAGATCTGTGCATGATGGAGCCTCCAAACTGCATAATATAAGAAAAGTTTTAACTATGCAAGATGAATCAATATATCTAACACAAAGCAGTTTCACAGAAAACATCTTTCCACTTTTTGTCTGAGGATATTCACTTTTTCTCCATAGCTGTCTGGATACTTCTCAATGTCTCCTGGTAGTTTTTTTGTCCAAAAGGGATTCCGGAATCCTCTAGGAAAAGAAAGGTATATTTCTGTGAGTGGAATGTACACGTCACAAAGCAGCTCCTCAGAAAGCTTCTCTCCAGTTTCTATCTGAAGACGTTTCCTTTCTCATCGTAAGGCTCAAAGCGCTCCAGAATATCGCTTCACAGAATAAACAAAAACAGTGGTATGATACTGCTCAAAGAAAAGAGAAGTTTAACTGTGTGAGGGAAATTTATGTCAAACAGAGCAGTTTCACAGAAAACTTCCTTCTGTTTTTTCTCTGAGATTATTTCTTTTTCAGGATATTCTAAACAGTGTTTCCAAGTGTCCTTTCTCAGACTCCACAGAGACAGTCATTTCAAACTGTTCAATCCAAAGAACGATTTAACTCTATGAAATGAAAACAAACATCACAAAAGAGTTGCGCAGAAAGTTTCTCTCCAATATTCGATGGAAGACATTTCCTTGCCTTACACAGGCCTGCGGTTGCCACTTAGTATCCCTTCGCAGAACCCTCAAAGACCGACTTTCAAGCTGGGAAATGTAGAGTAAGCTTTAACCCTGTGAAAAGAATGGACATGTCAGAGAGCAGTTTCTCCTAGTGCTTCTTTCTCTTTTTTATTGGACGACATTTCACTGTTTGCCATAGTCTTCAAAGTGCTCCGAATATAACTCTTTGTTTTTACAGGAACAATGTTCAAACTGTGCCTTATGAGAAGAAAGTTATACCTCCCTGAGTGGAATGCACAACACCAAGCAGTTTCTCAGAAAGCGTCTCTCCAGTTTTTATCTGACTGTATTCCTATTTCATCATAGGCCTGAATGTGATCCCAAATATCCCTTCGTGGATCCATCCTCGTGAAAGCTTCCAAACTGTCTAATGTAAAGAAAACTTCGTCTATGTGACATGAATAAACATAGCAACAAGCAGATTCACAGAAAGCTTCTTTCCAGTTTTTATCTAAAGATGTTTCCTTTTTCACCATAGTCCTGAATGTGCTCCCTGAGGTCCCTTCCTGCATCCGTCTATGACAGTTTTCAAGCTGCATAATGTAAAGAAAGCTTTATCTATGTCAGTTGATTACACATATCACAGAGTAGTTTCTTAGAAAGCTTCTTCCCATTTTTTCTCTGGAGATATTTCCCTTTTCACCATCGGCATCAGCGTTCTCCCGTGTATCACTTGGTACCTGTTTCTCCAAAAGGGTTTCCCGACGCTGTATGAGAAGAGAGGTATAACACTGTGAGTGGAATTCACACGTCTCAAAGCAGTTCCTCATAAAGCTTCTCTCCAGTTTTGGTCTGAACATATTTTCTTTTTCATCATAAGCCTCAAATTGCTACAGAATATACCATCACAAGCAAAACATACACAGGGTTAGAAAGCTGCTCAATGAAAAGATGGGCTTAACCCAGCGAGAGAAATTAAGACGACACAGAAGAGTTTCACAGAAATCTTCCTACTGGATTTTTCCTGAGGATATTTCTTTTTCCATATTCTAAGGATCATTCCCAAATGTCCTTCCCCAGATTCCACAAAAACTGTGATTTCAAGCTGCTCGATCCAAAGAACGGTTTAACTCTATGAGACGAATACACACATCGCAAAGCAGTTGCTCAGAAAGTTTCTCTGCAGGTTTAATCAGAAGACATTTCCTCACTCGCCACAAGCCTCCGGGAGTCACTTAATATCCCTTCACAGATTCTTGAAAGACAGCGTTTCGAAACTGGGCAACATTGAGTAAGCATGCTCTTTGAAGTGAATGAATATATCAGAGGGCAGCTTCTGGGAACGCTTCTTCCACGATTGTATTTCATTATATTTCACTATTCACCATAGTCCTCAATGTACTCCGAAATACCAGCTTTTCCATTTCACAGGAACATTGCTCAAACACTACATTGTGAGAAAAGAGGTATAACTCCCTGAGTGGAATGCATACATCACAAAATAGTTTCTTCGAAAGTTTCTATCCAGATTTTATCTGAAGATACCTCCTCTTTAACCATAGGCGTGAATGTACTCCCGAATGTCCCTTAGCGGATTTGAGCGTTACAGAGTTTCCAAACCACGTAATATCAGTAAAGTTTTAACTATGCGAGATGATTAAATATATCTAACACAAAGCAGTTTCACAGAAATCTTCTTTCCAGTTTTTGTCTGAGGATATTTCCTTTTCCACCAAAGCCCTACTTATACTCCCGAATGTCTCTTGGTAGCTCCTTCTCCAAAAGGGATTCCGGAATCCTCTAAGAGAAGAAAGGTATATTTCTGTGAGTGGAATGCATGCATCACAAAGCAGCTCCACAGAATGCTTCTCTTCAGTTTCTATCTGAAGACGTTTCGTTTCTCATCGTCAGCCTCAAAGTCCTCCTGAATATCTCCTAGCAGACTAAACAAAAACAGTGTTGTGATACTGCTCAATGAAAAGAGAAGCTTAACTTTGTGAGTGGAATTTCCATGACACAGAGCAGTTTCACAGAAAGCTTCCTTCTGGTTTCTCTCTGAGGTTATTTCTTTTTCAGGATATTCTGAAGAGCGTTTCTAAATGTCCTTTCTCAGATTCCACAAAACAGTGATTTCAAACTGCTCAATCCAAAGAATGATTTAACTCTATGAGATGAATGTAAACATCACAAAACAGTTGCGCAGAAAGTTTCTCTCTATTTTTCGATGGAAGACGTTTCCTTGCTCGACACAGGCCTCAGGTTGCCACTTACTATCCCATCGCAGAACTCTCAAACACCGAATGTCAAACTGGGAAATGTAGAGTAAGCTTTAACCATGTGAAAACAATGGACATGTCAGAGAGCAGTTTCTTCGAGTACTTCTTTCTGTTTTTTATTGGACGACAATTCACTTTATGCCATAGTCATCAATGTGCTTAAAATATCACTCTTTTTGTTTTACAGCCACAGTGTTCAAACTGTGCCTTATGAGAAGGAAGTTATAACTCCCTGGGTGGAATCCACACATCACCAAGTAGTTTCTCAGAAAGCTTCTCTCCAATTTTTATCTGACTATATTTCCTATTTCATCATAGGCCCAAAAGTGATCCCAAATATCCCTTCATGGATCCATCCACGAGGGAGTTTCCAAGATGCATAATATATAGAAAGCTTTATCTTTGTGTGATATATAAACATAGAGAAAAGCAGATTCACACAAAGTTCCTTCCAGTTTTTATCTGAAGATATTTCCTCTTTCACCATAGCCCTGAATGTGCTCCTGAAAGTCCCTTCCTGGATCTGTCCATGAGAGTTTCAAAGCTGCGTACTTTCTTTAGAAAGCTTTATCTATGTGAGATGATTACATATATGATAGAGTAGTTTCCTAGAAAGCTTCTTTCCAGTTTGTGTCTGAGGCTATTTCCCTTTTCACCATCAGCATCAACATGCTCAGGAATATCACTTTGTACCTGTTTCTCCAAAAGGGTTTCCCCGAAGCTGTATGTGAAGAGAGGTATAACAGTGTGAGTGGAATGCACACGTCACAAAGCAGTTCCTCAGAAAGCTTCTCTCCAGTTTCAGTCAGAAAATATTTTCTTTGTCACCGTTAGCCTCAAAGTGTTCCCAAATATCCCAGCACATGCTAAACATACACAGGGTAAGAAAACTGCTCAATGAAAAAAGAGGCTTAACTGAGCCAGAGGATTTAAGTCGACACAGAGCAGTTTCACCGAAAGCTTCCTTCTGGATTTTACCTGAGGATATTTCTTTGTCCATATTCTAAGGATCGTTCCAAAACGTCCTTCCTCAGATTCCACAAAAATGGTGATTTAAAGCTGTTCAATTGAAAGAATGGCTTAACTCTATGAGACGAATACACACATCGCAAATCAGTTGCTCAGAAGGTTTCTCTGCAGGTTTCATCAGAAGACGTTTTCTCACTCACCACAAGCCTCCGGGGGTCACTTAATATTCCTTCACAGATTCTTCAAAAACAGCGTTTCGACACTGGGCAACATAGAGTAAGCATTAACTCTGTGAAGTGAATTCACATATCAGAGAGCAGCTTCTGGGAGCCCTTCTTCCTGATTTTATTTCAGTATATTTCAGTATTCGCCACAGTCCTCCACGCGCTCCAAAAATTCACATTTTTGTTTTCACAGGAATGGTGTTCAAACACTGCTTTGTGAGAAAAGACATATAACACCCTGAGTGAATGTGTACATCACAAATTGGTTTCTCAGAAAGCTTCTATTCAGTTTTTATCTGAAGATATCTCCTCTTTCACCATAGGCCTGAATTGCTCCCGAATGTTCCTTCGTGGATCTGAGCATGACGGAGTTTCCAAACCACATAATATCAGAACAGTTTTAACTATGCGAGATGAATAAATATATCTAACACAAAGCAGTTTCTCAGAAGTCTTCTTTCCAGTTTTTGTCTGAGGATATTTCCTTTTTCATCAAAGTCCTACTTATATTCCCGAATGTCTCTTGGTATCTTTTTCTCCCAAAGGGATTCCGGAATCCCCTATGAGAAGAAGGGTATATTTTGGTGAGTGGACTACACGTCACAAAGCAGCTAGTTAGAAAACTTCTCTCCAGTTTTAATCTAAAGAGGTTTCCTTTCCAACTGTAAGCCTCAAAGCACTCCAGATTATCCCTTCAGAGACTAAACAAAACAGTGTTATGATACTGGTCTATGAAAAGAGAAGCTTAACTCTGTGAGCTGAATTCAGGTGACACAGAGCAGTTTCACAGAAAGCTTCCTTCTGGTTTCCATCTGAGGTTATTTCTTTTTCAGGATATTCTAAAGAGCATTTCCAAATGTCCTTTCTCAGATTTCACAGAAACAGTTATTTGAAACTGCTCAATCCAAACAATGTTTTAACTCTATGAGATGAGCACAAACTTCACAAAAGAGTTGCGCACAAAGCTTCTCTGAAATATTCGATGGAAGACATTTCCTTGTTTGACACAGGCCTCCGGTTGCCACTTACTATCCCTTTGCAGAACCCTCAAAGCCCAACTTTCAAACTGGGAAATGTAGAGTAAGCTTTCACCCTGTGTAAAAATG
The DNA here is from genome assembly GCF_002776525.5 of Piliocolobus tephrosceles. Lineage (NCBI taxonomy): Eukaryota > Metazoa > Chordata > Mammalia > Primates > Cercopithecidae > Piliocolobus > Piliocolobus tephrosceles. Next base: position 42,106,516 of record NC_045440.1, read on the forward strand.
GACATGTCAGAGAGCAGTTCCTTCGAGTGCTTCTTTCTAGTTTTTATTGGACATATGAATTTTGCCATAGTCTTCAATGAGCTCCGAATATCATTCTTTTGGTTTTATAGGAACAGTGTTCAAATTGTTCCTTTTGAGAAGAAAGTTATAACTCCCTTAGTGGAAAGCATACGTCACCAAGCAGTTTCCAGAAAGCTTCTCTCTTTTTTTGATCTGACCAAATTTCCTATTTCACTATAGGCCCGAATGTGATACAAAATATCCCTTCGTGGATCCATCCACGAGGAAGTTTCCAAGCTTTGTAATGTAAAAAAAAGCTTCATTTATGTGAGATGAATAAATATAGCAAAAAGCAGAGTCACAGAAAGCTTCTTTCCCGTTTTTTTCTGAAGATATTTCGTTTTTCACCAAAGTCCTCAAAGTGCTCCTGATGGTCCCTTACTGTATCCGTCCATGATAGCCTCCAAACTGTGCAATGTAAAGAAAGCATTATCTACGTGAGATGATTACACATATCACAGAGTAGTTTCCTAGAAAGTTTTTTCCACTTTTAGTCTGAGGCTATTTCCCTTTTCACCATTGGCACCATCATGCTCCCGAATATCACCTGGTACCTGTTTCGCCAAAATGGTTTCCCTGACGCTGTGTGAGAAGAGAGGTATAACACTGTGAGTAGAATGCACACGTCACAAGGCAGTTCCTCCGAAATCTTTCCAGTTTTGGTCTGAACACATTTCCTTTTTCACCGTAAGCCTCAAAGTGCCTCCGAATATCCCACCACATGGTAAACATGCACAGGTTTAGAAAACTGGTCAATGAAGAGAGAGGTTTAACTGAACGAGAGGAATTAAGATGACACAGAACAGTTTCACAGAAAGCTTCCTTCTGGATTTTACCTGAGGATATTTCTTTCTCCATGTTCTAAGGATCGTTCCCAAATGTCCTTCCTCAGATTCCACACAGTGTTTTCAAGCTGTTCAATCCAAAGAATGGTTTAACTCTATGAGACAAATACACACATCGCAAAGCAGTTGCTCAGAAAGTTTCTCTGCAGGTTTCATCAGAAGACGTTTCCTTGCTCACCACGAGCCTCTAGGCGTCACTAAATGTCCCTTCACAGATACTTCAAAGAGAGAATTTCAAAACTGGGCAACATAGAGTAAGCATTAACTGTGAAGTGGATGCACATATCAGATAGCTGATTCTTCGAATGCTTCTTCCTGTATTTTATTTCCGTATATTTCACTATTCGCCATAGTCTGCTATGCGATCCGAAATACCACTTATTCGATTTCACAGGATCAGTGTTCAAACACTGCCTTGTGAGAAAAGAGGTATAACTCCCTGAGTGGAATCCATACATCACAAAGTCGTTTCTCAGTAAGCATCTCTCCACTTTTTATCTGAAGATATCTCCTCTTTCAACATAGGCCTGAAAGTGCTCCCGAATGTCCCTTCGCAGTTCCGTGCATGACGGAGTTTCCAAATTGCATAATATAAGAAAAGTTTTTACTATGCAAGAAGAATAAATATATCTAACACAAAGCAGTTTCACAGAAATCTTCTTTCCAGTTTTTGCATGAGGATATTTCTTTTTTCACCATAGACATCCCCATACTCCCGAATGTCTCTTGGTACCTTCTTCTTCAAAAGGAATTCCAGAATCCTCCATGAGAAGAAAAGTGAGTGGAATGCACACGTTATTCTGTGCGTGGAATGCACAAGTCATTCTGTGAGCGGAATTCTGTGAGTGAAATGCACACATCACCACGCAGCTCCTTAGACAGCTTTTCTCCAGTTTCTATCTAAAGACGTTCCCTTTATCACCATAATCCTCAAAGCGCTCTTGAATATCCCTTCGCAGACTATACAAAAACACTGTTATGATACTGCTCAATGAAAAGAGAAGCTTAACTGTGTGAGAAGAATTCACGTGACAGAGCAGTTTCACAGAAAGCTTCCTTCTGGTTTCTCTTTGAGGTTATTTCTTTTTCAGGACATTCTAAAGAGCGTTTCCAAATGTCCCTTCTCAGTTTCCACAGAAACAGTGATTTCAAACTACACAATCCAAAGAATGATTTAACTCTATGAGATGAGCACAAGCTTCACAAAAGGGTTGCGCAGAAAACCTCTCTCAAATATTCGATGGGAGACATTTCCTTGCTCGACACAGGCTTCCGGTAGTCACTTACTATCCCTTCGGAGAACCCTCAAAGACCAACTTTCAAACTGAGAAATGTAGAGTAAGCTTTAAACCTGTGAAAAGAATGGACATGTCTGAGAGCACTTTCTTCTAGTGCTTCTTTCTCTTTTTTATTGGACGACATGTCACTTTTTGCCCTAGTCTTCAATGTGCTTCGAATATCTCTGTTTCGTTTATCCAGGAACAGTGTTCAAACTGTGGCTTATGAGAACAAAGCTACAACTCCCTGAGTGGAATGCACACATCACCAAGCAGTTTCTCAGAAAGCGTCTCTCCAGTTTTTATCTGACTATATTTCCTATTTAACCATAGGCCTGAATATAATTCCAAATATCCCTTGGCTGATCCATCCAAGAGAGAGTTTCCTAGCTGCATAATGTAAAGAAAGCTTCATCTCTGTGAGATGAATAAACATAGCAAAAAGCAAATTCACAGAAACCTTCTTTCCAGTTTTTATCTGAACAGATTTCCTTTGCCTCCACATTCCTGAATGTGCTCTGGAAGGTCCCTTCCTGCATCCGTCCATGACAGTTTCCAAGTTGTGTAATGTAAAGAAAGCGTCATCTATGAGAGATGATTACATGTATGAAAGAGTAGTTTCCTAGAAAGCTTCTTTCCAGTTTTTCTCTGAGGCTCTTTCCCTTTTCACCATCAGCATCAACATGCTCCTGAACATCACTAGGTACGTGCTCCTCCAAAAGGGTTTCCCGACGCTGTAAGAGAAGAGAGGTATAACACTCTGACTGGAATGCACATGAGACAAAGTAGTTCTTGGGAAGCTTCTCTCCAGTTTCTGTCTGAACATATGTTCTTTTTCTCCATAAGACTCAAAGTGCTCCCGAATATCGTATCACACGCAAAACATAGCAGGGTTTTAAAACTGCTCAATGAAAAAAGAGGCTTAACGGAGTGAGAGGAATTAAGACGACACAGAGCAGTTTCACAGAAAGCTACCTTTTGGATTTTACTTGAGGATACTTCTTTCTCCATATTCTAGTTATCTTTCTCAAAGGTCCTTCCTCAGATTTCACAAAAACAGTGATTTCAAGCTGTTCAATCCCAAGAACAGTTTAACTCTATGAGATGAAAACACGCATCACAAAGCCTTGGCTGAGAACGTTTTTCTGCAGGTTTCATCGGAAGACGTTTCCTTGCTCACCACAAGCCTCCGGGTGTCACTAAAAATCCCTTCACACTTTCTTCAAAGACAGAGTTTTGAAACTTGGCAGCATACAGTAAGCATTAACTCTGTGAAGTGAATGCATATATCAGAGAGCAGATTCTTGAAACGCTTCTTCCTCTATTTTATTTCAGTATATTTCAGTATTCACCATAGTCCTCAATGTGCTCTGCGATATCATGTTTTCGGTTTCACAGGAAGAGTGTTCAAACACTGCCTCGTGAGAAAATAGTATAACTACCTGAGTGGAATGCATACATAACAAAGTTGTTTCTCAGAAAGCTTTCCAGTTTTTATCTGAAGATATCTCCTCTTTCACTGTAGGACTGAATGTGCTCCCGAATGTCCCTTCATGGATCCGTGCATGATGGAGTTTCCAAACTGCGTAATATAAGAAAAGTTTTTACTATGCAAGATGAATAAATATATCTAACACAAAGCAGTTTCACAGAAATCTTCTTTCCAGTTTTTGTCTGAGGATATTTCTTTTTTCACCGTAGCCATCCCCATACTCCTGAATTTCTCTCAGTAGCTTCTTCTTCAAAAGGAATTCCGGAATCCTCTATAAGAAGAAAAGTGAGTGGAATGCACACGTTATTCTGTGAGTGGAATGCACATGTCATTGTGTGAGTGGAATTCTGAGTGGAATGCACACGTCACCATGCAGCTCCTTAGACAGCTTCTCTCCAGTTTCTATCTAAAGACGTTTCCTTTCTCACCATAAGAATCAAAGTGCTCCTGAATATCCCTTCGCAGACTAAACAAAACCAGTGTTATGATACTGCTCAATGAAAAGAGAAGCTTAACTGTTTAAGAAGAATTCACGTGACAGAGCAGTTTCACAGAAAGCTTCCTTCTGGTTTCTTTCTGAGATTATTTCTTTTTCAGGATATTCTAAAAATTGTTTCCAAATGTCCCTTCTCAGTTTCCACAGAAACAGTGATTTCAAACTACTCAAACGAAAGAATGATTTAACTCTATGGGATGCGCACAAACTTCACAAAAGTGTTGTGCAGAAAGCTTCTCTCCAATTTTCGATGGAAGACATTTCCTTGCTCGACACAGGCTTCCAATTGCCACTCACTATCCCATCACAGAACCCTCAAAGACCAACTTTCAAACTGGGAAATATAGCGGAAGATTTAACCCTGTGAAAAAAATGGACATGTAATAGAGCAGCTTTTTCGAGTGCTTCTTTCTGTTTTTTATTGCACGACATTTCACTTTTTGCCATAGTCTTCAATGTGCTTTGAATATCTATCTTTTGGTTTTCCAGGAACAGTGTTCAAACTGTGGCTTATGATAACGAAGTTACAACTCCCTGAGTGGAATGCACACATCATCAAGCAGTTTCTCAGAAAGCTTCTCTCCAGTTTTTATCTGACTATATTTCCTATTTCTCCATAGGCCCGAATATGATCCCAAACATCCATTTGCGGATCCATCCTATGGGGAGTATCCAAGCTGCATAATGTAAAGAAAGCTTAATCTCTGTGAGATGAATAAAAATAGCAAAAAGCAGATTCACAGAAACATTCTTTCTAGTTTTTATCTGAAGAGATTTCCTCAGATAAGGAAAGTGTCACCACAGTCCGGTGACACTTTCACCACAGTCCGGAAAGTGATTCCGAAGATCCCCTCCTGGATCTGTCAATGACAGTTTTCAAGTTGCGTAATGTAAAGGAAGCTTTATCTATGCGAGATGATTACACATAACAAAGAGTAGTTTCCTAGAAATCTTCTTTCCAGTTTTTCTCTGAGGCTATTTCCCTTTTCACCATTGGCATCAACACGCTCCCGAATATCACTTAGTACCTGTTTCTCCAAAAGGGCTTCCCCGAGGCCGTATGAGAAGAGAGGTATAACACTGTGAGTGAAATGCACACGTCACAAAGCAGTTCCTCAGAAATCTTCACGTCAGTATCGGTCAGAACATATTTCCTTTTTCACCATAAGCGTCAATGTGCTCCCGAATATCCCATCACACGCTAAACATACACAGGGTTAGTAAACTGCTCCATGAAAAACGAGGCTTAACTGAGTGAGAGGAATTAAGTCGACAGAGAGCAGTTTCACAGAAAGCTTCCTGATGGATTTTCCCTGAGGATATTTCTCTCCCCGTATTCGAGGGATCATTCCAAAATGTCCTTCCTCAGATTCCACAAAAACAGTTATTTCAAGCTGCTCAATCCAAAGAATTATTTACCTCTATGAGACGAATAAACACATTGCAAAGCAGTTGCTCAGAAAGTTGCTCTGCAGGTTTCCTTGGAAGACTTTCCTGGCTCACCCCAAGCTGCTAGGCATCACTAAAAATCCCCTTACAGATTTTTCAAATACACAGTTTAAAAACTGGGCAACATAGTGTAAGCATTAAATCTCTGAAGTCAATGCCCATATCAGAGAGCAGATTCTTGGAACGCTTCTTCCTCGATTTTATTTCAGTATATTTCACTATTCGTAATAGTCCTCAATGCACTCCGAAATATCACTTTTTTGGTTTCACAGGAACAGTGTTCAAATACTGCCTTGTGAGAAAAGAGGTATAAATCCCTGAGTGGAATGCATATATCACAGAGAAGTTTCTCAGAAAGCTTCTATCCAGTTTTTATCTGAAGATATCTCCTCTTTCACCATAGGGCTGAATGTGCTCCCAAATGTCTCTTCGAGGATCTGTGCATGACGGAGTTTCCAAACTGCGTAATATAAGAATAGTTTTAACTATGCGAGAGAAATAAATATGTCTAAAACAAAGCAGTTTCACAGAAATCTTCTTTCCACTTTTTGTCTGAGGATATTTCCTCTTTCACCATAGCCATCCCTATGTCTCTTGGTAGCTTTTTCTCTAAAAGGGATCCGGAATCCTCTAGGAGAAGAAAAGTATATTTTTGTTAGTGGAATGCACACGTCACAAAGCATCCCCTTAGAAAGCTTCTCTCCAGTTTCTATCTGAAGATGTTTCCTTTCTCACCATGAGTCTCAAGCACTCCTGAATATACCTTCTCAGACTAAACAAAAACAGTGCTATGATGCTGCTCAATGAAAAGTGAAGCTTAAATTTGTGAGCGGATTTCACGTGACACAGAGCACTTTCACAGAAAACTTCCTTCTGTTTTCTCTGTGAGGTTATTTCTTTTTTAGGATTTTCTAAAGAGCGTATCCAAATGCCCTGTCTCAGATTCTAAGAAAGAGTAATTTCAAACTGCTCAATACAAAGAATGATTTAACTCTATGAGATGAACACAGATATCACAAAAGAGTTGTGCAGAAAGTTTCTCTCCAATTTTAGATGGAAGACATTTCCTTGTTTGACACAGACTTCAGGTTGCCACTTACTATCCCTTCGCAGAACCCTCAAACACCGGCTTTCAAACTGGGAAATGCAGTGTAAGCTTTTGTTCTGTGAAAAGAATGGACGTATTAGAGAGTAGTTTCTTCGTATGTTTCTTTCTGTTTTTTATTCGACGACATTTCACTTTTTGCCATAGTCTTCAATGTGCTCTGAATATCACTCTTTTAGTTTTATAGGAACAGTGTTCATACTGTGCCTTATGAGAAGAAAGTTGCAACTCCCTGAGTGGAATGCACACATCACCAAGCAGGTTCTCATAAAACTTCTCTCCAGTTTTTATCTAACTATATTTCCTATTTCACCATTGCCACGAATGTGATCCCAAATATCCCTTTGTGGATCCATCCACGTGGGAAGTTCCAAGCTGCATAATATAAAGAAAGCTTCATCTCTGTGAGATGAAGAAACATAGTGCCAAGCAGTTTCACAGAAAGCTTCTTTCCAATTTTTATCCGAAGATATTTCCTTTTTCACCATAGTCCTGAATGTGCTCCTGAAGGTTTCTTCCAGGATCCGTCCATGACAGTTTCCAAGCTGCTTAATGTAAAGAAACCTTTATGTATGTGAGATGATTACACATATCACAAAGTAGTTTCCTATAAAGCTTCTTTCCAGTTTTTGTCTGAGGCTATTTCCCTTTTCACCATCAGCATCAACATGCTCTCGAATATCACTCGGTACCTGTTTCTCCAAAGGGTTTCCCTGATGCTGTATGAGAAGAGAGGTATAACACTCTTACTGGAGTGCACATGAGACAAAGCAGTCCCTTGGAAAGCTTCTGTCCAGTTTTGTTCTGAACATATTTCCTTTTTCACTGTACGTCTCAAAGTTCTCCCGAATATTGCATCACACGGTAAACATACACAGGGTAAGAAGACTGCTCAATGAAAAGAAAGGCTTAACTGAGTCAACCATTATGGAAAACAGTATGGCGATTCCTCAAGGACCTAGAACTAGATGTACCATATGACCCAGCCATCCCACTACTGGGTATATACCCAAAGGATTATAAATTATGCTACTACAAAGACACATGCACACGTATGTTTATTGCGGCACTATTCACAATAGCAAAGACTTGGAATCAACCCAAATGTCCATCAGTGACAGACTGGATTAAGAAAATGTGGCACATATACACCATGGAATACTATGCAGCCATAAAAAAGGATGAGTTTGCGTCCTTTGTAGAGACATGGATGCAGCTGGAAACCATCATTCTTAGCAAACTATCACAAGAAGAGAAAACCAAACACCGCATGTTCTCACTCATAGGTGGGAACTGAACAATGAGCTCACTTGGACTGGGGAAGGGGAACATCACACACTGGGGCCTATCATGGGGAGGGGGGAGGGGGTAGGGATTGCATTGGGGAGTTATACCTGATATAAATGATGAATTGATGGGTGCTGACGAGTTGATGGGTGCAGCACACCAACATGGCACATGTATACATATGTAACCTGCACGTTATGCACATGTACCCTAGAACTTAAAGTATAATAAA
>NC_045440.1:42115158-42153673 GCF_002776525.5 Piliocolobus tephrosceles
CATTTCACTTCTTGCCATAGTCTTCAATGTGCTCTGAATATCATTCTTTTGGTTTTACAGGAACAGTGTTCCAACTGTTTCTTATGAGAAGAAAGTTATAACTTCCAGAGTGGAATGAACACGTCACCAAGCAGTTTCTCAGAAAGCTTCTCTCCAGTTCTTATCTGACTATATTTCCTATTTCACCATAGGCCCAAATGTGACCCCAAATATCCCTTCATGGATCCATGCACGAGGTAGTTTCCAAGCTGCATAATATAAAGAAAGCTTCGTGTATTTGAGGTGAATAAACATAGCACCAAGCAGATTCACTGAAATCTTCTTTCCAGTTTTTACTGAAGATATTTCCTTTATCATGATAGTCCTATATGCTCTCCCGAAGGTCCCTTCCTGGATCTGCCCAAGACAGTTTCCAAGCAGCATAATGTAAAGAAAGCTTAATCTATATCAGATGATTACATATATCACAGAGTAGTTTCCTAGAAATTTCTTTCCAGTTTTTGTCTGAGGCTATGTCCCTTTCACCATTGGCATCAACATGCTCCCGAATATCACTTGGTACCATTTCTCCAAAGGGGTTTCCCTGTCGCAGTATGAGAAGAGAGGTATAACACCGGGAATGGAATCCACACGTCACAAAGCAGTTCTTCGGAAAGCTCTCTCCAGCTTCGCTATAAGCATATTTCCTTTTTCACCATATGCCTCAAAGTGTTCCCGAATATCCCGTCACACGGTAAACATACACAGGTTTAGAAAACTGCTCAATGAAAAGAGAGGCTTAACTGAGCGAGAGGAATTAAGATGACACAGAGCAGTTTCACAGAAATCTTCCTTCTGGATTTTATCTGAGGATATTTCTTTTCCATGTTCTAAGGATCGTTCCCAAATGTCCTTCCTCAGATTCCAAAAAAACAGGGATTTCTAGCTGTCCAATCTGAAGAACGGTTTAACTCTATGAGACGAATACACACATTGCAAAACAGTTGCTCAGAAAGCTGATCTGCAGGTTTCAGCGGAAGACGTTTCTTTGCTCACCACAAGCCTCCATACGTCACTATATATCCCTTCACAGATTCCTCAAAGACAGAGTTTCAAAACTGGGCAACATAGAGTAAGCATTAACCCTGTAAAGTGAATGCACATATCAGAGAGCAGATTCTTGGAACGCTTCTTCCTCGATTTTATTTCAGTATATTTCACTATTTGCCATAGTCCTGAGTGCGCTCTGAAATATCACTTTTTTTATTTCACAGGAACATTGCTCAAACACTGCGTTGTGAGAAAAAAGGTAAAACTCACTGAGTGGAATGCATACATCACAAATTTGTTTCTCAGAAAGTTTCTATCCAGTTTTTATCTAAGATACCTCCCCCTTCACCGTGGTCCTGAAAATGCGCTTGAATGTCCCTTCATGGATCCGAGCATGACAGAGTCTCCAAACTGTTTAATATAAGAAAAGTTTTAACTAAGCGAGATGAATAAATATTTGTAACATAAAGCAGTTTCACAAAAATCTTCTTTCCACTTTTTGTCTGAGGATATTTCCTTTTTAACCATAACCATCCCTATACTTTGAATGTCTCTTGGTAGCTTTGTCTCCAAAAGGGATTCCGGAATACTCTAGGAGAAGAAAGGTGAGTGGAATGCACACGTCATTCTGTGAGTGGAATTCTGTGAGTGGAATGCACACGTGACAAAGCAGCTCCTAAGAAAGCTTCTCTCTAGTTTCTATCTGAAGACATTTCCTGTCTCACCGTTAGCCTCAAAGCACTCCTGAATATCCCTTCACAGACTAAACAAAAACAGTGTTATGATACTACTCAATGAAAAGAGAAGCTTATCTGTGTGAGCGGAATTCACGTGACACAGTGCAGTTTCACAGAAAGCTTCCTTCTGGTTTCTTTCTGAGGTTATTCCTTTTTCAGGATATTCTAAAGAGCGTTTCCAAATGTCCCTTCTCAGATTCCACGGAAACAGTGATTTCAAACTATTCTATCCAAATAATGATTTAACTCTATGAGATGAGCACAAACTTCACAAAAGAGTTGTGCAGAAAGATTCTCTCAAATATTCGAAGGAAGACATTTCCTTGCATGACACAAGCCTCCAGTTGCCACTTACTCTCCCTTCGCAGAACCCTCAAAGACCGACTTTCAAATTGGGAAATGTAGAGTTAGCTTTAACCCTGTGTCAACATGGACATTTCAGAGAGCAGTTTCTTTAGTGCTTCTTTCTGTATTTTATTGGACATTTCAATTTTGCCATAGTCTTCAATGTACTACGAATATCCCTCTTTGGTTTGTCAGGAACAGTGTTTAAATTGTGCCTTATGAGAAGAAAGTTATAACGCCCTGAGTGGAATGCACACGTCACCAAGCAGTTTCTCAGAAAGCTTCTCTCCCGTATTGATCTGACTATATTTCCTATTTCACTAGAGGCCAGAATGTGGTCCCAAATATCCCTTCATGGTTCCATCCACGAGGGAGTTTCCAAGCTTCGTAATGTAAAGAAAGCTTCATCTATCTGAGATGAGTAAACATAGCAAAAAGCAGATTCACAGAAAGTTTATTTCCCTTTTTTTCTGAAGATATATCGTTTTTCACCATACTCCTCAAAGTGCTCACAAAGATCCCTTCGTGGATACGTCCATGACAGTTTCCAAGCTGCGTAATGTAAAGAAAGCATTATCTATGTGAGATGATTACACATATCACAGAGTAGTTTCCTAGAAAGTTTTTTCCAGTTTTAGTCTGAGGCTATTTCCCTGTTAACCCTCGGCACCAACATGCTCCCAAATATCACTTGGTGCCTCTTTCTCCAAAAGGGATTCCCCGACGCTGTATGAGAAGAGAGGTATAACAGTGTGAGTGGAATGCACACGTCACAAGGCAATTCCTCAGAAAGCTTCTCTCCTGTTTTGATCTGAACACATTTCCTTTTTCACGGTAAGCCTCAAAGTGCTCCTGAATATCCTGTCACACGCTAAGTATACACAGGGTTAAAAACTGCTCAATGAGAAGAGGGACTTAACAGAGTGAGAGACATTATGACGTCATAGAGCAGTTTCACAGAAAGATTCCTTCTGGATTTTCCCTGAGGATATTTCTTTTTTTTATTATTATTATTTTTTATTATACTTTAAGTTCTAGGGTACATGTGCATAACGTGCAGGTTTGTTACATATATATATATATGTGCCATGTTGGTGTGCTGCACCCATCAACTCGTCAACACCCATCGATTCATCATTTATATCAGGTATAACTCCCCAATGCAATCCCTCCCCCCTCCCCCCTCCCCATGGTAGGCCCCATTGTGTGATGTTCCCCTTCCCGAGTCCAAGTGAGCTCATTGTTCAGTTCCCACCTATGAGTGAGAACATGCGGTGTTTGGTTTTCTCTTCTTGTGATAGTTTGCTAAGAATGATGGTTTCCAGCTGCATCCATGTCCCTACAAAGGACGCAAACTCATCCTTTTTTATGGCTGCATAGTATTCCATGGTGTATATGTGCCACATTTTCTTAATCCAGTCTGTCACTGATGGACATTTGGGTTGATTCCAAGTCTTTGCTATTGTGAATAGTGCCGCAATAAACATACGTGTGCACGTGTCTTTGTAGTAGCATAATTTATAATCCTTTGGGTATATACCCAGTAGTGGGATGGCTGGGTCATATGGTACATCTAGTTCTAGATCTTTGAGGAATTGCCATACTGTTTTCCATAATGGTTGAACTAGTTTACAATCCCACCAACAGTGTAAAAGTGTTCCTATTTCTCCACATCCTCTCCAACACCTGTTGTTTCCTGATTTTTTAATGATGGCCATTCTAACTGGTGTGAGATGATATCTCATTGTGGTTTTGATTTGCATTTCTCTGATGGCGAGTGATGATGAGCATTTTTTCATGTGTCTGTTGGCTGTATGAATGCCTTCTTTTCAGAAATGTCTGTTCATATCCTTTCCCCACTTTTGGATGGGGTTGTTTGTTTTTTTCTTGTATATTTGTTTGAGTTCTTTGTAGATTCTGGAAATTAGCCCTTTGTCAGATGAGTAGATTGCAAAAATTTTCTCCCATTCTGTAGGTTGCCTGTTCACTCTGATGGTAGTTTCTTTTGCTGTGCAGAAGCTCTTGAGTTTAATTAGATCCCACTTGTCAATTTTGGCTTTTGCTGCCGTTGCTTTTGGTGTTTTAGACATGAAGTCCTTGCCCATGCCTATGTCCTGAATGGTACTACCTAGATTTTCTTCTAGGGTTTTTATGGTATTAGGTCTAACTTCCATTCACAATTGCTTCAAAGAGAATAAAATACCTAGGAATCCAACTTACAAGGGATGTAAAGGACCTCTTCAAGGAGAACTACAAAACACTGCTCAGTGAAATCAAAGAGGACACAAACAATTGGAAGAACATACCATGCTCATGGATAGGAAGAATCAATATTGTGAAAATGGCCATACTGCCCAAGGTTATTTATAGATTCAATGCCATCCCCATCAAGCTACCAATGAGTTTCTTCACAGAATTGGAAAAAACTGCTTTAAAGTTCATATGGAACCAAAAAAGAGCCCGCATTGCCAAGACAATCCTAAGTCAAAAGGACGAAGCCGGAGGCGTCACGCTACCTGACTTCAAACTATACTACAAGGCTACAGTAACCAAAACATCATGGTACTGGTACCAAAACAGAGATATAGACCAATGGAACAGAACGGAGTCCTCAGAAATAATGCCACACATCTACAACCATCTGATCTTTGACAAACCTGACAAAAACAAGAAATGGGGAAAGGATTCCCTATTTAATACATGGTGCTGGGAAAATTGGCTAGCCATAAGTAGAAAGCTGAAACTGGATCCTTTCCTTACTCCTTATACGAAGATTAATTCCTGAGGATATTTCTTTCTCTATGTTCTATGGATCGTTCCCAAATGTCCTTCCTCAGATTCCACAAAAAGAGTGATTTCAAGCTGTTCAATCCAAAGAACAGTTTAAGTCTTGGAGAGGAATACACACATCACAAAGCAGTTGCTCAGAAAGTTTCTCTGCAGGTTTCCTCAGAACACGTTTCGTTGCTCACTGCAAGCCTCCGGGTGTCACTAAATATCTCTTCACAGATACTTCAGAGTTTCGAAACAGGGCAACATAGAGTAAGCATGAACTCTGTGCATTGGATGCACGTATAAGAAAGGAGATTCTTGGAGTGGTCTTTCCTCGATTTTATTACAGTATATTTCACTATTCGCCATAGTTCTCAATGCGCTCCAAAATATCACTTTTTCGGTTTCACAGGAACAGTGTTCAAACACTGCCTTGTGAGAAAAGAAGTATAACTCCCTGAGTGGAGTGCATACATCACAAATTGGTTTGTCAGAAAGCTTCTCTCCACTTTTCATCTGAAGATATATCCTCTTTCACTGTAGGCCTGAATGTGCTCCCGAATGTCCCTTCGTGGATCCTTGCATGATTGAGTTTCCAAACTGCGTAATATAAGAAAAGTTTTAACTATGTGAGATGAATAAATTTATCTAACACAAAGCAGTTTCACAGAAATCATCTTTCCAGTTTTTGTCTGAGGATACTTCCTTTATCACAATAGCCATCACTATACTCCCGAATGTCCCTTGGTATCTTTTTCTCCAAAAGGGATTCCGGAATCCTCTAGGAGAAGAAAGGTGAATGGAATGCACACGTCAGTCTTTGAGTGCAATTCTGTGAGTGCAATACACACCTCATAAAGCAGCTCCTCCGAAAGCTTCTCTCCAGTTTCTATCTGACGATGTTTCCTTTCTCACCGTAAGCCTCAAATCCCTCCTGAGTATCCCTTCGCAGACTAAACAAAAACAGTGTTATGATACTGCTCAATGAAAAGGGAAGCTTAACTGTGTGAGCGGAATTCATGTGACACAGAGCAGTTGCACAGACAGCTTCCTTCTGCTTTGTCTCTGAGGTTATTTCTTTTTCAGGATATTCTAAATAGCGTTTCCAAATGTCCTTTCTCAGATTTCACAGAAACAGTGATTTCAATCTACTCAATCCAGAGAATGATCTAACTCTATCAGATGAACACAAACTTCACGAAAGAGTTGTGCAGAAAGCTTCTCTCAAATACTCGATGGAAGACATTCCCTTGCTCGACACAGGCCTCCGATTGCCACTTACTGTCCCTTCACAGAAACCTTGAAGACCGACTTTCAAACTGGGAAATTTAGAGTAAGCTTTAACCCTGTGTAAAAATGGACATGTCAGAGAGCAGTTCCTTCGAGTGCTTCTTTCTGTTTTTTATTGGACATTTCAATTTTGCCATAGTCCTCAAGGTGCTCCGAATATCACTCTTTTGTTTTTACAGGAACTGTGTTCAAATTATGCCTTAGGAGTAGAAAGTTATAACTCCCTGAGAGGAATGCACACGTCACTAAGCAGTTTCTCAGAAAGCTTCTCTCCCGTATTGACCTGACTATATTTCCTATATCACTATACACCCGGATGTGATCTCAAATAACCCTTCGTGGATCCATCCACGAGGGAGTTTCCAAGCTGTGTAATGTAAAGGAAGCTTCCTCTATGGGAGATGAATAAACATAGCAAAAAGAAGATTCCCAGAAAGCTTCTTTCCCGTTCTGATCCGAAGATATTTCGTTTTTTACCATAGTCCTCAAAGTGCTCCTGAAGGTCCCTTCATGGATCCATCAATGACAGTTTCCAAGCTGCGTAATGTAAAGAACCCTTTATCTCTGTGAGACGATTACACTTATCACAGAAAAGTTTTTTAGAAAGCTTTTTCCAGTTGGAGTCTGAGGCTATTTCCCCTTTCACCATTGGCACCAACATGCTCCCGAATACCACTTGGTACTTGTTTCTCCAAAAGGCTTTCCCCAACGCTATATGAGAAGAGAGGTATAACACTGCAAGTGGAATGCACATGACACAAGGCAGTTCCTCGGAAACCTTCTCTCCAGCTTTGATCTGAACATATTTCCTTTTACACCTTATGCCTCAAAGTGCTCCCGAATATCCCGTCACATGCTAAGCATACACAGGGTTAGAAAACTGCTCAATCAAAAGAGGGGCTTATCTGAGTGAGAGCCATTAAGTCGACACAGAGCAGTTTCACAGAAAGCTTCCTTCTGGATTTTACCTGAAGATATTTCTTTCCCCATGTTCTAAGTACCGTTTCCAAATGTCCTTCCTCAGATTCCACAAAAACAGTGATTTCAAGCTGCTCAATCCAAACAATGGTTTAACTCTAGGATACGAATACACACATCACAAAGCAGTTGCTCAGAAAGTTTCTCTGCACGTTTCCTCGGAAGATGTTTCCTTGCTCTCCGTAAGCCTCTGGGCGTCACTAAATATCCCTTCACAGATCCTTCAAAGACAGAGTTTCGAAATGGGGCAACATAGAGTAAGCATGAACTCTGTGAATTGGATACACGTATCAGAGAGGAGAATCTTGAAACAGTCTTTCCTCGATTTTATTTCAGTATATTTCACTATTCACCATAGTTCTCAATGCGCTCCGAAATATCACATTTTCAGTTTCACAGGAACAGTGTTCAAACACTGCCTTGTGGGAAAAGTGGTTTAACTCCCTGAGTGGAATGCATGCATCACAAAGTCGTTGATCAGAAAGCTTCTCTCCACTTTTTATCTGAAGATATCTCCTCTTTCACCATAGTCCTGAATATGCTCCCGAATGTCCTCTTGCGTATCCCTCCATGAAGGAGTTTCCAAACTGTGTAATATCAGAGAAGTTTTACCTATGCAAGATGAATAAATATATCTAACACAAAGCTGTTTCCCAGAAATCTTCTTTCCACTTTTTGTCTGAGGATATTTCCATTTTCACCACAGCCATCCTTATACTCCCGCATGTCTCTTGGTAGCTTTTTCTCCAAAAGGGATTCCGGAATCCTCTTGGAGAAGAAAGGTGAGTGGAATACACACGTCATTCTGTGAGTGGAATTCTGAGAGTGGAATGCACACTTCACAAAGCAGCTCCTCAGAAAGCTTCTCTCCAATTTCTATCTGAAGACGTTTCCTTTCTCACTGTAAGCCTCAAAGCGCTCCTGAATATCCCTTCACAGTCTAAGCAAAAACAGTGTTATGATACTGCTCAATGAAACGAGAAGCTTAACTGTGTGAGTGGAATTCACGTGACACAGGGCAGTTTCACAGAAATCTTCCTTTTGGTTTCTCTCAGAGGTTATTTCTTTTTTTCAGGATATTCTAAAGAGCGTGTCCAAATGTCCTTTTTCAGATTCCACAGAAACAGTGATTTCAAACTACGCAATCCAAAGTATTATTTAACTCTATGAGATGAGCACAAACTTCACAAAAGTGTTACGCAGAAAGCTTCTCTCAAATATTCAATGGGAGACATTTCCTTGCATGACACAGGTCTCCGGTTGCCACTTACTAACCTTTCCCAGAATCCTCAAAGACTGACTTTAAAACTGGGAAATGTAGAGTAAGTTTTAACCCTGTGTAAAAATGGACTTTTCGGAAAGCAGTTTCTTCGAGTGCTTCCTTCTGTTTTTTAGTGGATATTTCAATTTTGCCATAGACTTCAATGTGCTCCGAATATCACTCTTTTGGTTTTACAGGAACTGTGTTCAAATTGTGCCTTATGAGAAGAAATTTATGACTCCCTGTGTGGAATGCACACATCACCAAGCACTTTCTCAGAATGCTTCTCTCCCGTTTTGATCTGACTATGTTTCCTATTACACTATAGGCCCGAATGTGATTCCAAATATCCCTTCGTGGATCCATCCATGAGGAAGTTTCCAAGCTGTGTAATGTAAAGAAAGATTCATCTATGTTTGATGAATAAACATAGCAAAAAGCAGATTCACAGAAACCTTCTTTCCCTTTTTTATCTGAAGATATTTCGTTTTTTACCGTAGTCCTCAAAATGTTCCCGAAGATCTCTTCTTGCATCCCTCCATGAGAGTTTCTAAGCTGCGTAATGTAAAGAAAGCATTATATATGTGAGATGGTTACACATATCACAGAGTAGTGTCCTAGAAAGCTTTTTCCAGTTTTAATCTGAGGCTATTTCCCTTTTCATCATTGGCATCAACATGCTCCTGAATATGACTTGGTACCTGTTTCTCCAAAAGGGTTTCCCCGACGCTGTAAGAGAAGAGAAGTATAACACTGTGAGTGGAATGCACACGTCACAAGGCAGTTCCTCAGAAAGCTTCTCTCCAGTTTTGATCTGAACATATTTCCTCTTTCATGGTAAGTCTCAAAGTGCTCCCGAATATCTCGTCACTCGCTAAGCACACACAGGGTTAGAAAACTGCTCAATGAAAAGGGGGACTTAACTGAGTGAGAGCCATTAAAATGACACAGATTAGTTTCACAGAAAGCTTCCTTCTGGATTTTCCCTGAGGATATTTCTTTCTCCATGTTCTAAGTATCGTTCCAAAATGTCCCCCTCAGATTCCACATAAACAGTGATTGCAAGCAGTTCAATCAAAAGAACGGTTTCACTCTATGAGACAAATACACACATCGCAAAGCCATTGTTCAGAAAGTTTCTCTGCAGGTTTCATTGGAAAACGTTTCCTTGCTCACCAGCAGCCTCTGGGAGTCACTAAATATGCCTTCACAGATCCTTCAAAGACAGAATTTCGAAACTGGACAACATAGAGTAAGCATTAACTCTGTGAGGAGAATGCACATATCAGGGAGCAGATTCTTTGAATGCCTCTTCCTCAATTTTATTTCAGTACATTTCACTATTCGTCATTGTCCTGAATGTGCTCCAAAATATCACTTTTTCAGTTTCACAGGAACAGTGTTCAAACACAGCCTTATAAGAAAAGAGGTATATCTCCCTGAGTGGAATGCATACATCAGAAAGTCGTTTCTCAGAAATATTTTCTCCATTTTTTATCTGAAGATATCTCTTCCTTTACCATAGGCATGAATGTGCTCCTGAATGTCTCTTCCAGGATCCGTGCATTACGGAGTTTCCAAACTGCATAATATAAGAAAAGTTTTAACTATACGAGGTGAATAAATATAGCTAACACAAGCAATTTCACAGAAATCTTCTTTCCCGTTTTTGTCTGAGGATATTTCCTTTTCACCATAGCCATCCCTACACTCCCAACTGTCTCTTGGTAGCCTTTTCTCCAAAAGATATTTCGGAATCCTCTAGGAGAAGAATGGTGAGTGGAATGCACACCTCATTCTGTGAGTGGAATTCTGTGAGTGGAATGCAGACGACACAAAGCAGCTCCTCCGAAAGCTTCTCTCCTGTTTCTATGTGAAGACGTTTCCTTTCTCACCATAAACCACAAAGTGCTCCTGAATATCCCTTTACAGACTAAACAAAAACAGTGTTATGATACTGCTCAAAGAAAAGAGAAGCTTAACTACATGAGCGGAATTCACGTGACACAATGCAGTTTCACAGAAAGCTTCCCTCTGGTTTCACTCTGAGGTTATTTCTTTTTCAGGATATTTTAAAGAGCATTTCCAAAAGTCCTTTCTCAGATTCCACAGAAACAGTGATTTCAAACTACTCAATCCAAAGAACGATTTAACACCATGAGATGAACGCTATGTTCACAGAAGAGTTGTGCAGAAGGCGTCTCTCAAATATTCGATGGAAGACATTTCCTTGCTCGACACAGGCCTCCGGTTGCCACTTACTATCCTTTAGCAGAACCCTCAAAGATCGAATTTCACAGAAAGCTTCCTTCTGGTTTCTCTCTGAGGTTTTTTCTTTTTCAGTATATTCTAAAGAACCTTTCCAAATGTCCTTTCTCAGATTCCACAGAAACAGTGATTTCAAACTGCTTAATCTAAAGAATGATTTAACTCTATGAAATGAATACAAACATCACAAAAGAATTGGATGGAAAGATTCCGATATTCGATGGAAGACATTTCTTTCCTCTACACAATCCTCCCGTTGCCAATTACTATCTCTTCGCAGAACTCTAAAAGACCGACTTGCAACCTGGTAAATGTAGAAGATGCTCTAACTCTGAGAAAACAATGGACATGTCAGAGAGCAGTTTCTTCGAGTGCTTCTTTCTGTTTTTTATTGGACATTTCACTTTTTGCCATAGTCTTCAATGTGCTCCGAATATCACTCTTTAGGTTTTACAAGAACAGAGTTCAAAATGTGCCTTATGAGAAGAAAGTTATATCTCCCTGCGTGGAATGCTCACATCACCAAGCAGTTTTTCAGAAAGGTTCTCTCCAATTTTTATCTGACTGCATTTCCTATTTCAACATAGGACAAATATGATTCCAAATATACTTTCTTGGATTCATCTACAAGGGAGGTTCCAAGCTGCATAAGGTAAAGTAAGCTTCACCTATGTGAGATGAATAAACATAGCAAAAGCAGATTAACAGAAAGCTTCTTTCCACCTGTGAGTTTCCCAGCCATGCAATGTAAAGAAAGCTTCATCTATATGAGATGAGTAAACATAGCAAAAGGCAGATTCACAGAAACGTTCTTTCCAGTTTTTATCTGAAGATATTTCCTTTTTCACCATAGTCCTGTATGTGCTCCCTAAGGTCCCTTCCTGGATCTGTCCATGACAGATTCCAAGCTGCATAATGTAAAGAAAGCTTAATCTATGTCAGATGATCACATATATCACAGAGTAGTTTCCGAGAAACTTCTTTACAGTATTTGTCTCAGGCTATTTCCCTTTTCACCATCGGCATCAACATGCTCCCGAATATCACTTGATACGATTTCTCCAAAAGGGTATCCCCGACACTGGATGAGAAGAAAGGTATAACACTGTGAATGGAATGCACATGTCACAAAGCAGTTCCTCTGAAAGCCTCTCTCCAGCTTCGGTATAAACATATTTCCTTTTTCATGGTAAACCTCAAAGTGCGCCCGCATATCCCATCATGCGGTAAACATACACAGGGTTAGAAAACTGGTCAATGAAGAGAGAGGTTTAACTGAATGAGAGGAATTAAGATGACACAGAGCAGTTTCACAGAAAGCTTCCTTCTGGATTTTACCTGAGGATATTTCTTTCTCCATATTCTAAGAATCGTTCCCAATTGTCCTTCCTCAGATGCCACAAAAACAGTGATTTCAAGCTGCTCAATCCAAAGAATGGTTTAAATCTAGGAGACAAATACACACATCGCAAAGCAGTTGCTCGGAAAGTTTCTCTGCAGGTTTCATCGGAAGACGTTTCCTTGCTCACCGCAAGCCTCCGTGCATCACCAAATAACCCTTCACAGATTCCTCAAAGACAGCATCTCGAATCCGGGTAACATAGAGTAAGCATTAACTCTGTGAGGTAAATGCACATATCAGACAGCAGATTCTTGGAATGCTTCTTCCTCATTTTATTTCACTATATTTCATTATTCGCCATAGTCCTCAATGCGCTCCAAAATATCACTTTTTTGATTTCACAGGAACATTGTTCAAACCCTGCATTGTGAGAAAAAAGGTATAACTCCCTGAGTGGAATGCATACATCACAATGTTGTTTCTCAGAAAGCTTCTATCCAGTTTTTTTCTGAAGATATCTCCTCTTTCCCCGTAGGCCTGAATGTGCTGGTGAATGTCCCTTCGCGGACCCGTGCATGACGGAGTTAACAAACTGCGTAATATAAGAAAATTTTTAACTATGCACGATGAATAAATATATTTAACACAAAGCAATTTCACAGATATCTACTTTCTAGTTTTTGTCTGAGGATATTTCTTTTTCACCATAGCCATCCCTATACTACCGAATGTCTCTTGGTAGGTTTTTCTCTGAAAGGGATTCCGGATACCTCTAGGAGAGGAAGGGCATATTTTGGTGAGTGAAACACACACGGCACAATGCAGTTCCTCAGAAAGCTTGTCTCCAGTTTCAAGCTAAAGACGTTTCCTTTGTCACTGTAAGCCTCAAAGCACTCCAGATTATCCCTTCACAGACTAAACAACAACAGTGTTCTGATACTGCTCTATGAAAAGAGAAGCTTAAGTGTGTGAGCAGAATTCAGGTGACACAGAGCAGTTTCACAGAATGCTTCCTTCTAGTTTCCATCTGAGATTATTCCTTTTTCAGGATATTCTAAAGAGCTTTTCAAAATGTCCTTTCTCAAATTCCACAGAAACAGTGATTTCCAACTGCTCAATCAAAACAATGTTTTACCTCTATGAGATGAATACATACAACTCAAAAGAGATGCACAGAAAGATTCTCTCCAATTTTCGATGGAAGACATTTCCTTGCCCAACACATGCCTCCAGTTGTCACTTAATATTCCTTTGCAGAACCCTCAAGACCAACATTCAAACTGGGTAATGTAGAGTAAGCTTTATCGCTGTGAAAAGAATGGACATGTCAGAGAGCAGATTCTTCGAGTGCTTCTTTCTGTTTTCTACTTGATGACATTTCACTTTTTGCCATAGTCTTCATTGTGCTCCAAATATCACTCTTTTGGTTTTACAGGAAAAGTGTTCAAACTGTGCCTTATGAGAATAAAGTTATAACTCCCTGAGTGGAATGCACACATCACCAAGCAGTTTCTCAGAAAGCTCCTCTCCAGTTTTTATCTGGGTATATTTCCTATTTCACCATAGGCCTGAATGTGATCCCAAATATCCCTTCGCAGATCCATCCATGAGGGAGTTTCCAAGCTGCATAATGAAAAGAAATCTTCATGTATAAACATAGCAAAAAGCATATTCACAGAAAGCTGCTTTGCAGTTTTTATCTGAAGATATTCTCTTCTTCACATACTCCTGAATGAGCTCCCGAAGGTCCCTTCGTGAATCCGTCCATGACAGCTTCGAAGCTAGGTAATGTAAAGAAAGCTTTATCTATGTGAGATGATTACACATATCACAGAGTAGTTTCCTAGTATTTGTGGTCTGAGGCTATTTCCCTTTTAATCATCAGCATCAACATGCTCCCAAATATCACTTGGTAACTGTTTCTCCAAAATGGTTTCACCTACGCTGTATAAGAAGTGAGGTATAACACTGTGAATGGAATGCACACGTCACAAAGCAGTTTCTCGGAAATTTTTTCCCCAGTTTTGGTTTGAACATATTTCTTTTTCACCGTAAGCCTCAAAGTGCTCCCGAATATCCCATCACACGCTAAATATACACAGGGTTAGAAAACTGCTCAATGAGGCCAGGCGTGGTGGCTCAAGCCTGTAATTTCAGCACTTTGGGAGGCTGAGACGGGCGGTTCACGAGGTCAGGAGATCAAGATGATCCTGGCTAACACAGTGAAACCCCATCTCTACTTAAAAATACAAAAAAAAAAAAAAAAAAAAAAAACTAGCCAGTTGAGGTGGCGGGCGTCTGCAATCGAAGCTACTCCGGAGGCTGAAGCAGGAAAATGGCGTAAACCCGGGAGGCAGAGCTTGCAGTGAGCTGAGATCCGGCCACTGCACTCCAGCCCGGGCGACAGAGCAAGACTCCGTCTCAGGAAAAAAAAAAAAAAGAAAGAAAGAAAAAACTGCTCAATGAAAAGAGAGGCTTAACTGAGGGGGAGGATATAAGACAACACAGACCAGTTACATAGAAAGGTTCCTTCTGAATTTTACCTGAGGATATTTCTCCATATTCTAAGTATCGTTCCCAAATGTCCTTCCTCAGATGCCACAAAAACAGTGATTTCAAGCTGCTGAATACAATGAATGGTTTATCTCCAGGAGACGAATACACACATCACAAAGCAGATGCTCAGAAAGTTTCTCTGCAGGTTTCATCGGAAGATGTTTCCTTGCTCACCACAAGGCTTCAGGCGTCACTAAGTATCCTTTCACAGATTCTTCAAAGACAGAGTTTCGAAACTGGGCAGCATAGAGTAAGCATTAACACTGTGAAGTGAATGGTCATATCAGAGTGCAGATTCTTGGAATGCTTCTTCCTCGATTTAATTTCGGTACATTTCAGTATTTGCCGTAGTCGTCAATGCGCTCTGAAATATCATCTTTTCAGTTTCACACGAACAGTGCTCAAACACTGCCTTGTGAGAAAACAGGTATAACCTCCTGAATGGAATGCATACGTCACAAAGTAGTTTCTCAGAAAGCTTCTATCCAGTTTTTATATGAAGATATCTCCTCTTTCAGCGTAGGCCTGAATGTGCTTCCGAATGTCCCTTCATGAATCTGAGCATGATGGAGTTTCCAAACCACGCAATATCAGAAAAGTTTTAACTATGCGAAATGATTAAATATATCTAACACAAAGCACTTTCACGGAAATCTTCTTTCCATTTTTTTGTCTGAGGATATTTTCTTTTCACCAAAGCCCTACTTATACTCCTGATTGTGTCTTGGTAGCTCCTTTTCCAAAAGGGATTCTGGAATCCTCTAAGAAAAGAAACGTATATTTCCGTGAGTGGAATGCATGCATCACAAAGCAGCTCCCCAGAAAGCTTCTCTTCAGTTTCTCTCTGAAGACGTTTCCTTTCTCACCATCAGCCTCAAAGCGCTGCTGAATATCCACTCGCAGACTAAACAAAAACAGTGTTATGATACTGCTCAATGAAAAGAGTAGCTTAACTATGTGAGTGGAATTCACGTGACACAGAGCTGTTTCACAGAAAGCTTCCTTCTGTTTTCTCTTTGAGGTTATTTCTTTTTCAGGATATTCTAAAGAGTGTTTCCAAATGTCCTTTCTCAGATTCCACAGAAACAGTGATTTCAAACTGCTCAATCCGAAGAATGATTTAACTCTATGAGATGAATGCAAAATCACAAAAGAGTTGCACAGCAAGTTTCTCTCCTTCTTTCGATGGAAGACGTTTCCTTGCTTGACACAGGCCACCAGTTGCCACTTACTATCCCATCACAGAACTCTCAAACAAAGAATTTCAAATTGTGAAAAGTAGAGTAAGCTTTAACCCTGTGAAAACAATGGACATGTCACAGAGCAGTTTCTTCAAATGCTTCTTTCTGTTTTTTATTGTACGACTTTCCACTTTTTGCCATAATCTTCAATGTGCTTCAAATATCACTCTTTTCGTTTTACAGGAACAGTGTTCAAATTGTGCCTTATGAGAGGAAAGTTATACCTCCCTGACTGGAATGCACACATCACCAAGCAGTTTCTCAGAAAGCTTCTTTCCAGTTTTTACCTGACTATATTTCCTATTTCACCATAGGCCCGAATGTGATCCCAAATATCCCTTTGCAGATGAAACCACGAGTGAGTTTCCAAGCCATGTAATGTTAAGGAAGCTTCAACTATGTGAGATGAACAAATATAGCAAAAAGCAGATTCACAGACAGCTTCTTTCCAGTTTTTATCTGAAGATATTTTCTTTTTCTCCATAGTCCAGAATGTGCTCCTGAACGTCCCATCGTGGATCCGTCCATGACAGTTCCCAAGCAGTGTAATGTAAGGAAAGCTTTATCTATGTGATATGATTACACATATCACAGAGTAGTTTCCTAGAAAGCTTCTTTCCAGGTTTTATCTGAGGTTATTTCTCTTTTCACCATCGGCGTCAACATCCTCCCAAATATCACTTGGCAAGTGTTTCTTCAAAAGGGTTTCCCCGACGCTGTATGAGAAGAGAGGTATAACACTGTGAGTGGAATGCCCATGTCACAAAGCAGTTCCCCGGAAAGCTTCTCTTCACTTTCTGTCTGAACATATTTCCTTTTACACCGTTAGCCTCAAGGTGGTCTCAAATACCCCATCATACGCTGAACATACAGAGGGTTAGAAAACTGCTCAATGAAAAGGGTGGCTTAACTGAGCGAGAGGAATTAATACAACACAGAGCAGTTTCACAGAAAGCTTCCTTCTGGATTTTAACTGAGGATATTTCTTTCTCCATATTCTAAGGATCATTCCCAAATGTGCTTTCACAGATTTCACAAAAACAGTGATTTGAAGACGCCCAAGCCAAAGAATGGTTTAACTCTATGAGACGAACACACACATCGCAAAGCAGTTGCTCAGAACGTTTCTCTGCAGGTTTCATCAGAAGACATTTGCTCACTCACCACAAGCCTCTGGAAGTCACTAAATATGCCTTCAGAAATTCTTCAAAGACAGAGTTTCGAAGCTGGGCAACATAGAGTAAGCATTAAATCGGTGAAGTGAATGCACATATCAGAGAGCAGATTCTGGGAACGCTTCTTCCTTGATTATATTTCTGTATATTTCACTATTCAACATAGTCCTCAATGCGTTCTGAACTATCACTTTTTTGGATTCACAGAAACAGTGTTCAAAGACTGCCTTGTTAAAGAAGGAGTACAACTCCCTGAGTGGAATGAATACATCACGAAGTAGTTTCTCAGAAAGCTTCTCTCCAGATTTTATCTGAAGATATCTCCTGTTTCAACATAGGCCTGAATGTTCTCCTGAATGGCCCTGCATGGATCTGTGCATGACGGAGTTTCCAAACTGTGTAATATAAGAAAAGTTTTAACTATGTGCGATGAATGAACATATCTAACAAAAAGGAGTTTCACAGAAATATCCTTTCCAGTTTTTGTGTGAGGATAATTCCTTTTTCACCATAGCAGTCCCTATATACTTGAATGTCTCTTTGTAGCTTTTTCTCCCAAAGGGATTCCAGAATCCTCTAGGAGAATAAAGGTGTATTTCTCTGAGTGGAATGAACACGTCACAAAGCAGCTCCTCAGAAATCTTCTCTCCAGTTTCCATCTGAAGACGGTTCCTTTCTCACAGTAAGCCTCAAAGCACTCCTGAATATACCTTCGCCGACTAAACAAAAACAGTGTTATGATAGTTCTC
Source organism: Piliocolobus tephrosceles (assembly GCF_002776525.5). NCBI lineage: Eukaryota > Metazoa > Chordata > Mammalia > Primates > Cercopithecidae > Piliocolobus > Piliocolobus tephrosceles. The sequence continues at coordinate 42,132,902 of NC_045440.1, forward strand.
AATGAAAAGGAAGCTTAACTGTGTGAATGGAATTCACGAGACACAGATCAGTTTCAAACAAGCCTTCCTCCTGGATTTTCTCTGAGGTTATTTTTTTTATCAGAATATTCAAAAAAGCGCCTTCAAATGTCCTTTCTCAGATTCCACAGAAACAGTGATTTCAAACTACTCAAACCAAAGAAGGATTTAACACTTTGAGATGAATACAAGCATCACAAAATAGTTGCGCACAAAACTTCTCTCCAATTTTCGATGGAAGGCAATTTCTTGCTCGACACAGGCCTCCGGTTGCCACTTACAATCCCTTCGCAGAACCCTCAAAGACTGACTTTCATACTTGGAAATGTAGAGTAAGGTTTAACCCTGTGAAAAGAATGGAAATGTCAGAGAGAAGTTTCTTCGAGTGCTTCTTTCTCTTTTTTATTGAACGACATGTCACTTTTTTGCCATAGTCTTCAATGTGCTGTGAATATCACTTTTTTGGTTTTATTGGAACAGTGTTCAAACTGTGTCTTATGACAAGAAAGTTATAACTTCCTGCGTGGAATGCACACATCAGAAATCAGTTTCTCAGAAAGCTTCTCTCCAGTTTTTAACTGGCTATATTTCCTATTTCACCTTAGGCCCAAATGTGATCCCAAATATCCCTTCGCAGATCCATCCACGAGGGAGTTTCCAAGCTGTGTAATGTAAACAAGCTTCAATGATGTGAGATGAACAAACATAGCAAAAAGCGGATACACAGAAATCTTCTTTCCACTTTTTAGCTGAAGGTATTTCGTTTTTCTCCATAGTCCTGAATGTTCTCCCGATGGTCCCTTCGTGGATCCGTGCATGACAGTTTCCAAGCTGCGTAATGTAAAGAAAGCTTCATCTCTGTGACATGATTACACACATCACAGAGTAGTTTCGTAGAAAGCTTCCTTCCTGTTTTTGTTTGAGACTATTTCCCTTTTCACCATCGGCATCAATATGGTCCGGAATATCACTAGGCCCCTTTCCTGCGAAAAGGTTTCCCCGACGCTGTATCAGAAGAGAGGTATGAGACTGTGAATGGAATGCACACGTCAGAAAGCAGTTCCTCGGAAAGCTTCTCTAAAGTTTCGCTCTGCACATAATTCCTTTCTCACCATAAGGTTCATAGTGGCCCCGAATATTCCATCACACTCTAAACATACACAGGGTTAGAAATCTGCTCAATGAAAAGAGAGGCTTAAATGAGTGAGAGGAATTAAGACGATACACAGCATTTTCACAGAAAGCTTCCTACTGGATTGTTCCTGAGCCTATTACTTTTTCCATATTCTAAGGATCATTCCCAAATGTCCTTCCTCAGATGCCACAAAAACAGTGATTTCAAGATGCTCAATACAAAGAATGGTTTAAATCTAGGAAAAGAATACACACATCTCAAAGCAGTTTCTCACAAAGTTTCTCTGCAGGTTTCATTGGAAGACGTTTCCTTGCTCACCACAAGCCTCCGGGCGTCACTAAACATCGCTTCACAGATCCTTTAAGGACAGAGTATGGAAACTGGGCAACATAGAGTAAGTATTACCTCCTTGAAGTTAAAGCACATATCAGAGAGCAGATTCTTGGAACGCTTCTTCCTCGATTTTATTTCAGTATATTTCACTATTCCCCAGAGTCCTCAATGCGCCCCGAATATCACTTTTTTTGGTTTCACAGGAACAGTGCCCAAATGCTGCCTTGTGAGAAAAGAGGTATGACTCCCTGAGTGGAATGCATACATTCCAAGGTAGTTTCTCAGAAAGCGTCTATGCAGTCTTAGTATGAAGATATCTCCTCTTTCACCATAAGCCTGAATGTGCTCCCGAATGTCCCTTCACAGATCTGTGCCAGACAGAGTTTCCAAACTGCGTAATATGAGAAAAGTTTTAACTATGCGACATGAATAAATATATCTGACACAAAGCAGATTTACAGAAATCTTTCCAGTTTTTGTCTGAGGATATTTCCTTTTTCACCACAGCTGACCCTGTACTCCCTATTGTCTCTTAGTAGCTTTTTCTCCAAAAGGGATTCCGGAATCCTCTATGGGAAGAAATGTATACATCTGTGAGTGGAATGCACACGTCACCATGCAGCTCCTCGGAAAGCTTCTCTCCAGTTTCTATCTGAAGACGTTTCCTTTCTCACCATAAGCCTCAAAGCACTCCTGAATATCCCTTCGTGAACTAAACAAAAACAGTGTTATGATACTGCTCCATGAAAAGAAAAGCTTAACTGTGTGAATGGAATTCACAAGACACAGAGCAGTTTCAAACAAAGCTTCCTTCTGGATTCTCTCTGAGGTTATTTTTTTTCAGAATATTCTAAAAAGTGATTTCAAATGTCCTTTCTCAGATTCCACAGAAACAGTGATTTCAAACTACTCAATCCAAAGAAGGATTTAACTCTATGAGATGAATACAAGCATCACAAAAGAGTTGCGCACAAAACTTCTCTCCAATTTTCGATGGAAGACAATTCCTTGCTCCACACTGGCCTCTGGATGCCACTTACAATGCCCTCGCAGAACCCTCAAAGTCCGACTTTCATACTTGGAAATGTAGATTGAGTTGTAACCCTCTGATAAGAATGGACATGTCAGAGAGCAGTTTCTTCGAGTGCTTCTTTCTGATTTTAACTCTACGACATTTCACTTTTTAGTATAGTCTTCAATATGTTCCGAATATCACTCTTTTGGTTTTACAGGAACAGTGTTCAAACTGTGCCTTATGAGAAGAAATTTATAACTCCCTGAGTGGAAGGCACACATCACGAAGCAGTTTCTCAGAAAGGATCTCTCCAATTTCTATCTGATTATACTTCCTATTTCACCATAGGACCCAATGTGATCCCAAATATCCCTTCACGGATCCATCCACGAGGGAGTTTCCAGGCAGTGTAATGTAAAGAAAGATTCATCATGTGAGATGAATAAACAGCAAAAAGCTGATTCACAGAAATCTTCTTTCTAATTTTTATCTTAAGATATTTCCGTTTTCACCATAGTCCTGAATGTGCTCTGGAAGGTGTCTTCGTGCATCCATCCATGACAGTTTCCAAGCTGCGTAACATAAAAAAGGTTAATCTATGTGAGATGATTACACATATCACCGAGTAGTTTCCTAGAAAGCTTCTTTCCTGTTTTTTTCTGAGGCTACTTCCCTTTTCCCCATTGGCATCAACATGCTCCCGAATATCACTAGGCACATTTTCTCCCAAATGGTTTCCCCGACACTGTATGCGAAGAGAGGTATAAGACTGGGAATGGAATGCACACGACACAAAGCAGTTCCTCGGAAAGCCTCTCTCCAGTTTTGCTCTTCACATAATTCCTTTTTCACCTTAAGGCTCATAGTGCTCTCGAATATTCCATCACACTCTAAACATACACAGGGTTAGAAATCTGCTCAATGAAAAGAGAGGCTTCAATGAGTGAGAGGAATTAAGACGATACAGAGCCATTTCACAGAAAGCTTCCTTCTGGGTTTTACCTGAGAATATTTCTTTCTTCATATTACAAGGGTCGTTTCCAAATGTCCTTCCTCAGATGCCACAAAAAAGTGATTTCAAGCTGCTCAATCCAAAGAATGGTTTAACTCTTTGAGACTAATACACGCATCACAAAGCAGTGGCTCAGAAAGTTTCTCTGCAGGTTTCATCGGAAGATGTTTCCTTGCTCACCAGAAGCCTCTGGGGATCACTAAATGTCGCTTCCCAGATCCTTCAAAGACAGAGTTTCGAAAATGGGCCACATAGAGTAAGCATTAACACTTTGAAGTGAATGCACACATCAGAGAGCAAATTCTTGGAAGGCTGCTTCCTCGATTTTATTTCAGCATATTTCACTATTCGCCATAGTCCTCAATGCGCCCCGAAATATCACTTTTTCGGTTTCACAGGAATAGTGTTCAAACGCTGCCTTGTGAGAAAAGAGGTGTGACTCCCTGAGTGGAATGCATACATAACAAAGTAGTTTCTCAGAAAGCTTTTATCTAGTTTTAATCTGAAGGTGTATCCTCTTTTATCGTATGCGTGAATATGCTCCTGAATGTCCCTTCGTGGATCTGTGCATGACGGAATTTCCAAACTGCGAAATATGAGAAAAGTTTTAACTCTGGTAGATGAATAAATATATCTAACACAAAGCAGTTTCACAGAAATCTTCTTTCCACTTTTTGTCTGAGGATATTTCCTTTTTCATCACAGTGGTCCCTTTACTACCGAATGTCTCTTGGTTGCTATTTCTCCAAAAGGGATTCCAGAATACTCTCAGATAAGAAATGTATACTTCTCTGAGTGGAAGGCACACATCACAACACAGCTCCCTTCGAGTACTAAATAAAAACAGTGTTATGATACTGCACAATGATAAGAGAAGCTTAACTGTGTGAGCAGAATTCACGTCATATTGAGCCTATTCACAGAAAGTTTCTTTCTGGTTTCTCCCTGAGGCTATCTCTTTTCCAGGATATTCTAAAAATCGTTCCGCAAAGTCCTTTCTCAGATTCCACAGAAACAGTGATTTCAAACTGCTCAATCCGAAGAATGATTTAACTCACTTAGATAAATACAAACATCAAAAAAGGTTTGCACAGAGTGTTTCTCTCCAATTTTCGATAAGACATTTCCTTACTTGACTCACGCCTCCGGTAGCCACTTTCTATCCCTTCAGAGAATCCTCAAAGACCGACTTTCAAACTGGGAAATACAGAGAAAGCTTTAACCCTGTGAAAAAATGTATATGTCAGAGAGCAGTTTCTTCGAATCCTTCTTTCTGCTTTTTATTGGACTATGTTTCACTGTTTGGCACAATCTGCAATGTGCTCTGAATATCACTCTTTTGGTTTGGCAGGAACAGTGTTCAAACTGTGCCTTATGAGAAGAAAGTTATAACTTCCTGAGTGGAATTCACACGTCACTAAGCAGTTTCTCAGAAAGCTTCTTTCCAGTTTATATCTCATTATATTTCCTATTTCACCATAGGCCCGAATGAGATCCCAAATATCCCTTTGCGGGTCCATGAACGAGGTAGTTTCCAAGGTGCATAATGTAAAGAAATCTTCATCTATGTGAGACGAATAAACATAGGAAAAGCAGATTCACACAAAGCTTTTTTCCCGTTTTTATCTGAAGATATATTCTTTTTCACCCTAGTCCTGAATGTGCTCTCGAAGGTCCCTTCCTGGATCTTTCCATGACAGTTTCCAAGCTGCGTAATGTAAAGTAAGCTTTATCTATGTGAGATAATAACACATATAACAGAGTAGTTTCCTAGAAACATTCCTTCCCGTTTTTTCTGAGGCCATTTCCCTTTTTGAAATCAGCATTAACATGCTCCCAAATATCACTTGGTACCTGTTTCTCCAAAAGGGTTTCCCCTACGTTGCATGAGAATAGAGTTATAACACTGTGAATGGAATGCACACGTCACAAAGCAGGTCCTAGGAAAGTTTCTCTCCAATTTGGGTCTGAACATATTTCCTTTTTCACCGTAAGCCTCAAAGGGCTCCCGAATATCCCATCACATGCTAAACGTACACAGGGTTAGAAAACTGCCCAATGAAAAGGGAGGCTTAACTGAGTAGGGGGAAATAAGATGACCCAGAACAGTTTCACAGAAAGCTTCCTTCTGGATTTTACCTTAGGATATTTTCCTCTCCATATTCTAAGGATCGTTTTGGAAAGTCCTTCCACAGATGCCACAGAAATAGTGATTTCAAGCTGCTCAATCAAAAGAATGGTTTACCTCTATGAGACGAATACACACATCACAAAGCAGTTGCTCAGAAAGTTTCTCTGCAGGTTTCATCGGTAGACGTTACCTTACTCACCACAAGCCTCTGGGCGTCACTAAATATCCCTTCACAGATTCTTTAAAGACAGATTTTGGAAACTGGGCAACATAGAGTGAGCATTAATTCTGTGATGTGAATGCACATATCAGAGAGCAGATTCTGGGAACACTTCTTCTTCGATTTTATTTCGGTATATTTCACTATTCGCCATATTCCTCAATGAGCACCGAAATGACATTTTCGATTTCACAAAACAGTGTTCCAACACTGTGCTGCGGGAAAAGAGGTATACCTCTCTGAGTGGAATGCATACATCAGAATGTACTTTCTCAGAAAGCTTCTATGCAGTTTTTATCTGAAGATATCTCCTCTTTCACCACAGGCCTGAATGTGCTCCCGAATGTCACTTCGCAGATCCGTGCATGACGGAGTTTGAAAACTGTGTTATATAGGAAAACTTTTAACTAGGCGAGATGAATAAACATATCTAACACACAGTAGGTTTGCAAAAATATTCGATCCAGTTTTTGTCTTAGGAAATTTCCTTTTTCACCCGAGCCTTACCTATACTCCTGAAAGTCTCTTGCTAGCTTTTTCTCCAAAAGAATTTCTGGAATCCTCTAGGAGGAGAAAGGTATATTTCTGTGAGTGGAATGCACACGTGACAAAGCAGCTCCTCAGAAAGCTTCTCTCGAGTTTGTATCTGAAGACCTTTCCTTTCTTACTGTGAGACTCAAAGCGCATTGAATATCCCTTCTCAGACGAAACGAAAACAGTGTTATGATACTCCTTAATGAAAAGAGAAGCTTAAATGTGTGAGCAGACTTCACGTGACACAGAGCAGTTTCACAGAATCGTCCTTCTGGTTTCTCTCTGAGGTATTTCTTTTTCAGTATATTCTAAAGAACGTTTCCAAATGTACTTTCTCAGATTCCACAGAAACAATGATTTCAAACTGTTCAATACAAAGAATGATTTAACTCTATGAGATGAATACAAACATCACAAAAGAGTTGTGCAGAAAGTTTCTCTCCAATTTTTGATGGAAGACATTTCCTTGCTCGATGCAGGCCTCGGATTGCCACTTACTATCCCTTCTCAGAACCCTCAAAGACTGACTTTCAAACTTGGAAATGGAGAGTAATCGTTAACCCTGTGAAAAGAATGGACATGACAGAGAGCTCTTTCTTTGAGTGCTTCTTTCTGTTTTTTATTGAACGACATTACACTTTTTGCCATAATCTTCAATGTGCTCAGAATATCACTCTTTTGGGTTTGCAGTGTTTAAACTGTGCCTCATGAGAAGAAAGTTATAATCCCTGAGTGGAATGCACAAAACAACAAGCAGTTTCTCAGAAAGCTTCTCTCCAATTTTTATCAGAATATATTTCCTATTTCACCATAGGCCCGAATGTGATCCCAAATATCCCTTCACAGTTCCATCCACGAGAGATTTTCCAAGCTGTGTAATGTAGAGAAAGCTTCACTTATGTGAGATGAATAAACATAGCAAGAAGCAGATTCACCAAAAGCTTCTATCCAGTTTCTATCTGAAGATATTTCCTTTTTCTCCGTCGTCCTGTCTGTGCTGCTGAATGTCCCTTCGTGGACCCGTCCATGACAGTTTCCAAGCTGCGTAATATAAAGAAAGCTTTATCTATGTGAGATGATTACACATATCATAGAGTAGTTACCTTGAAAGCTTCTTTCCAGGTTTTGTTGAGGCTACTTCCCTTTTCACCATCGACATCAACATACTCCCGAATATCACTTGGTACCTGTTCCTCCAAAAATATTTCCTTGACACTATATGAGAAGAGAGGTATAACACTGTGAGTAGAACGTGCACGTCACAAAGCAGTTCCTCGGAAAGCTTCTCTCCAGTTGAGGTCTGAACATATTTCCTTCTTCACTGTAAGCCTCAAAGTGCTCCTGAGTATCCTATCACACGCTAAACATACACAGGGTTAGAAAACTGCTCAATGAAACGATGGACTTAACTGAGTGAGAGGAATTAAGACGACACAGAGCAGTTTCAAAGAAAGCTTCCTACTGGAGTTTTCCTGAGGGTATTTCTTTCTCCATAATCTAGGGATCGTTCCCAAATATTCTTCCTCAGATTCCAAAGAAACAATTATTTCAAGCTGTGCCATCAAAAAAGTGGTTTAACTCTATGAGACGAATACAAACATCGCAAAGTAGTTGCTGAGAAATTTTCTCAGCAAGTTTCATCGGAAGACGTTTCCTTGCTCACCAGAAGCCTCCTGGAGTCACTAAATATCCCTTCACAGATTCTTCAAAGACAGTGTTTTGAAACTGGCCAACATAGAGTAAGCATTAACTCTGTCAAGTGAATACACATATCAGAGAGCAGATTCTTGGAACGCTTCTTCCTCGATATTATTTCAGTATATTTCACTCTTCACCATAGTCCACAATGCGCTCCGAAATATCACTTTTTCACTTTCATAGGAATAGTGTTCAAACACTGCCTTGTGAGAAAAGAGGTATAACTCCCCATATTTAATGCGTACATCACAAAGTAGTTTCTCACAAAGCTTCCATCCAGTTTTTGTGAAGATATCTCCTCTTTCACCATAGGCCTGAATGTGCTCCCTAATGTCCCTTCATGGATCCATGCATGACGGAGTTTCCAAGCTGCGTAATATAAGAAAAGTTTTAACTATGTGAGATGAATAAATATATCTAACACAAAGCAGTTTCACAGAAATCTTCTTTCCAGTTTATGTGAGGATATTTCCTTTTTCACCATAACTGTCCCTAAGCTCCTGAATGTCCCTTTGTAGCTTTTTCTCCAAAAGGGATTCCGGAATCCTCTAGGAGAAGAAAGGTATATCTCATTGAGTGGAATGCATGCGTCACAAAGCAGCTCCCCAGAAAGCTTCTCTCCAGTATCTATCTGATGAGGTTTCCTTTCTCACTGTAAGCATGAAAGCGCACCTGAATATCCCTTCACCGACGAAACAAAAACAGTGTTATGATACTGCTCAATGAATTGAGAAGCTAAACTGTGTGAGGTGAATTCACGTGACACAGAGCAGTTTCACAGAAACCTTCCTTCTGGTTTCTCTCTGATGTTATTTCTTTTTCTGGATATTCTAAAGAGTGTTTCCAAATGTCCTTTCTCAGATTCCACAGAAACAGTGATGTCACACTGTTCAATCCAAAGAATGATTTAACTCTATGAGATGAATACAAACATCACAAAAGAGTTGCACAGAAATCTTCTCTCCAATTTTCGGTGGAAGACATTTCCTTGCTCAACACAGGCCTCTGGTTGCCACTTACCATCCCTTCGCAGAAACCTCAAAGACCGACTTTCAAACTGAGAAATGTAGAGTAAGCTTTAATCCTGTGAAAAGAATGCATATATCAGAGAGCAGTTTCTTTGAGTCCTCCTTTCTACTTTTTAATGGACTACGGTTCACTTTTTGGCAAAATCTACAATGTGCTCCGAATATTACTTGTTTGGTTTTACAGGAACAGTGTTCAAACTGTGCCTAACGAGAAGAAAGTTGTAACACCTTGAGTGGAATGCACACATCACCAATCAGTTTCTCAGAAAACTTATTTCCAGTTTTCTTCTGACTATATTTCCTATTTCACCATAGGCCTGAAAGTGGTTCCAAATATCCCTGTGCGGATCCATCCACGAGGGAGTTTCCAAGCTGCCTAATGTAAGGAAAGCTTCATCTATGTGAGATGAATTAACATATCAAAAAGCAGATTCACAGAAACCATCTTTCCAGTTTTCATCTGAAGATATTTCCTTTTTCACAATAGTCCTGAATGTGCTCCCGAAGGACCCTTTGTTTATCTGTCTATGACAGTTTCCAAGCTGTGTAATATAAAGAAAGATTCATCTATGTGAGATGATTACACAGACCACAGAGTAGATTCCTAGAAAGCTTCTTTCCATTTTTTGTCTGAGGTTATTTCCCTTTTCACCATCAGCATCAACATGCTCCCGAATATCATTTGGCACCTGTTTCTCCAAAAGGGTTTCCTGGACGCTGTATGAGAAGAGAGGTATAACACTGTGAGTAAAATGCACACATCACAAAGCAGTTCCTGGCAAATCTCTCCAGTTTTGGTCTGAACATATTTCTTTTTTCACCGTATGCTTCAAAGTGCTCCCAAATATTCCATCACACGCTAAATATACACAGGGTTCGAAAACTGCTCAATGAAAAGAGAGACTTAACTGAACAAGAGGAATTAAGACAACACAGAGCAGTTTCATGGAAAGCTTCCTACTGGATATTTCCTGAGGATATTTCTTTCTCCATAATCTAAGGATTGTTCCCAAATTTCCTTCCTCAGATTCCCCAAAAACAGTGATTTCAATCTGCTCAATCAAAAGAATGATTTACCTCTATGAGACGAATACACACATTGCAAAGTAGTTGCTCAGAAAGTTTCTCTGCAGGTTTCATCGGAAGACATTTCCTTGCTCACGACAAGCCTCTGGGCGTCAATAAATATCCCTTCACAGATCCTTTAAAGACAGAGTTTCGAAACTGGGCAACATGGAGAAAGGATTAACACTGTGAAGTGAATGCACATATCAGAGAGAAGATTCTTGGAACGCTTCTTCCTCGATTTAATTCAGTATATTTTACTATTCCCCATCATTCTCAGTGTGCTCCAAAATATCATTTTTTCGGTTTCACAGGAACAGTGTTCAAATGTTGCCTTGTGATAAAAGAGATCTAACTCCCTGACTGGAATGCATACATCAAATTCAGTTTCTCTGAAAGCTTCTATGCAGTTTTATCTGAAGATATCTCCTCTTTCACCGTAGGCCTGAAAGTGCTACCAAATGTCCTTTCACAGATTTGTGCATGACGTAATTTCCTAATTGTGTAATATAAGAAAAGTTTTAACTATGCGAGATGAATAAATATATCTAACACAAAGCAGTTTCACAGATATCTTCTTTTCAGTTTTTGGCTGAGGATATTTACTTTTTTATCATAGCCCTCCATATACACACGAATGTCTCTTGGTAGCTCTTTCTCCAAAAGTGATTCCAGAATCCTGGAGAAGAAAGGTGTGTTTTTGTCAGTCACATGCCCATGTCTCAAAGGAGCTCCTCAGAAAGCTTCTCTCCAGTTTCTATCAGAAGACGTTTCCTTTCTCACCATAAGCCTCAAAGTCCTCCAGAATATCCCTTCACAGACTAAACAAAAACAGTGTTACGATACTGCTCAATGAAAAGAGAAGCTTAACTGTGTGAGTGGAATTCACGTGTCGCAGAGCAGTCTCACAGAAAGCTTCCTTCTGGTTTTTCTCAGAGGTTATTTCTTTTTCAGGATATTCTAAAGAACTTTTCCAAATGTCCTTTCTCAGATTCCACAGAAACAGTGATTTTACACTGCTCAATCCAAAGAATGACTTAACTCTATTACATGAATACAAACATCACAAAAGAGTTGCGCAGAAATCGTCTCTCCAATTTAGAAGGAGGATATTTCCTTGTTCGACACAGACCTCCAGTTGCCACTTACTATCCCTTCGCAGAACCCTCAGAGACAGACTTTCAAACTGGGAAATGTAGAGTAAGATTTAAACATCTGAAAAGAATGGACTTGTCAGAGAGCAGTTTGTTCGAGTTCTTCTTTCTGTTTTCTATTGGGTGACATTTCACTTTTTTCCATAGTCTTCTATGTGCTCCAAATATCATTCTTTAATTTTACAGGAACAGTGTTCAAACTGTGCCTTATGAGAAGAAAGTTATACCTCTCTGAGTGTAATGTACACAACACAAACCAGTTTCTCAGAAAGCTTCTCTCCAGTTTACATCTGACTATATTTCCTATTTCACCATAGGCCCATATGTCGTCCCAAATATCCCTTCATGGATCTATCCACGAGGGAGTTTCCAAGCTGCATAATGTAAAGAAAGCTTCATCTATATGAAATGAATAAACATAGCAAAAAGCAGATTCACAGAAAGCTTCTTTCCAGTTTTTATCTGAAGATATTTCCTTTTTCACCATAGTCCTGAATCTGCTCCTGAATGTCCCTTCGTGGATCCGTCCATGACCGTTTCCAACCTGCATAATGTAATGAAAGCTTTGTCTACATGAGATGGTTACACATATCAGAGAGTAGTTTCCTAGAAAGCTTCTTTCCAGGTTTTGTCTGAGGCTATTTCCCTTTTCACCATCAGCATCAACATGCTTTTGAATATCACTTGGTACCTGTTTCTCCAAAAGGTTTTCCCCGAGGCTGTATGAGAAGAGAGGGATAACACGGAGAGTGAAATGCACACATCACAAAGCAGTTCCTCGGAAATTTTCTCCCAGTATCGGTCGGAACATATTTCCTTTTTCACTGTAAGCGTCAATGTGCTCTCAAATATCCCATCACACGCTAAACATACACAGGGTTAGTAAACGGCTCCATGAAAAGATTGGTTTAACTGAGTGAGAGGAATTAAGATGACACAGAGCCATTTTACAGAAAGCTTCCTTCTGGATTTTCCCTGAGGATATTTCTTCCCCCGTATTCTAAGGATCGTTCACAATGTCCTTCCTCAGATTCCACAAATACAATTATTTCAAGCTGCTCAATCCAAGGAATGATTTACCTCTATGAGACGAATACACACACTGCAAAGCAGTTGCTAAGTAAGTTTCTCTGCAGGTTTCATGGGAAGACATGTTCTGTCTCTCCACAAGCCTCTGGGCTTCACTAAAAAACCCATCACAGATACTTGGAAGACAGAGTTTCGAAACTGGGCAACATAGAGTAAGAATTAACTTTCTGAAGCAAATGTCCATATCAGAGAGCAGATTCTTGGAACGTTTCTTCCTCGATTTTATTTCAGCATATTTCAATATTCGGCATAGTCCTCAATGCGCTCCAAAATATCACTTTTTTGGTTTCATGGGAACAGTGTTCAAACAGTGCCTTGAGAGAAAAGAGGTATAAATACCTGAGTGGAATGCATACATCACAAAGAAGTTTCTCAGAAAGCTTCTATCCAGTATTTGTCTGAAGATATCTTCTCTTTCACCGTAGGCCTGAATGTGCTCCCGAACGTCCCTTCGCAGATCCGTGCATAATGGAGTTTCCAAACTACATAATATAAGAAAAGTTTTAACTGTGCGAGATTAATAAATATGTCTAAAACAAAGCAGTTTCACAGAAATCTTTCTAGTTTTTGTCTGAGGATATTTACTTTTTCACCATAGTCCCTATACTCCCGAATGTCTCTTGGTAGCTTTTCCTCCAAAAGGGATCCGGAATCCTCTAGGAGAAAAAAGGTATATTTCTGTGAGTGTAATGCACACATCACAAAGCAGCTCCTCAGAAAGCTTCTCTCCAGTTTCTGTCTGAAGATGTTTCCTTTCTCACCGTGAGTCTCAAAGCACTCCTGAATATACCTTCTTAGACTAAACAAAAACAGTGCTATGATATTGCTCAATGAAAAGAGAAGCTTAGATTTGTAGGAAATTGCACGTGACACAGAGCAGCTTTACATAAGGCTTTCTTCTGGTTTCTCTCTGAGGTTATTTCTTTTTCAGGATATTCTAAAGAGCGTTTCCAAATATCCTGTCTCAGATTCCACAGAAACAGTGATTTCAAACTGCTCAATCCAAAGAATGTTTTAACTCTATGAGTTGAATACAAACATCACAAAAGAGTTGCGCAGAAAACTTCTCTCCAATTTTAGAAGGAAGTCATTTCCTTGTTCCACACAGACCTGTGGTTGCCACTTACAATCCCTTCACAGAACCCTCTGAGACAGACTTTCAAACTGGGAAATGTAGAGTAAGATTTAACCATGTGAAAATATTGGACTTGTCAGAGAGCAGTTTCTTTGAGTGCTTCTTTCTCTTTTTTATTGGACGACATTTCACTTTTTACCATAGTCTTCAATGTGCTCTGAATATCACTCTTTAATTTTACAGGAACTGTGTTCAAACTGTGCATTATGAGAAGAAAGTTATACCGTTCTGAGTGTAATGCACACAACGCAAACCATTATCTCAGAAATCTTCTCTCCAGTTTTTATCTGACTATATTTCCTATTTCACCATAGGCCCGAATGTGATCCCAAATATGCCTTCACAGATCCATCCATGAAAGGTTTTCCAAACTGCATAATATAGAGAAAGCTTTACCTATGTGAGATGAATAAACATAGAAAAAAGCAGATTCACAGAAAGCTTCTATGCAGTTTTTATCTGAAGATATTTCCTTTTTCTCCATCGTCCTGACTGTGCTCCTGAAGGTCCCTTCGTGGATCCATCCATGACAGTTTCCAAGCTGCGTAATACAAAGACAGCTTTATCTATGTGACATGATTTCACATATCATAGAGTAGTTACTTGTAAAGTGTCTTTCCAGGTTTTGTGGAGGCTATTTCCCTTTTCACTATCGACATCAACATACTCCTGAATATCACTTGGTACCTGTTCCTCCAAAAATATTTCCTTGACGCTATATGAGAAGAGAGGTATAACAGTGTGAGTGGAACGCACATGTCACAAAGCAGTTCCTCGGAAAGCTTCTCTCCAGTTGTGGTCTGAACATATTTCCTTCTTCACCGTAAGCCTCAAAGTGCTCCTGAGTATCCTTTCACACACTAAACATACACAGGTTTAGAAAATTGCTCAAGGAATCAATGGACTTAACTGAGTGAGAGGAATTAAGATGACACTGAGCAGTTTCAAAGATATCTTCCTGCTGGATTTTTCCTGAGGGTATTTCTTTCTCCAAAATCTAGGGATCGTTCCCAAATATTCTTCCTCAGATTCCAAAAAAAAAAAAAAAAAAAAAAAAAAGAAATGATTTCAAGCTGAGCAATCAAAAGAGTGGTTTATCTCTATGAGACGAATACACACATCACAAAGGACTTGCTGAGAAAGTTTCTTGGCAAGTTTCATCAGAAGACGTTTCGTTGCTCACCAAAAGCCTCTGGGCGTCACTAAATATCCCTTCACAGATTCTTCAAAGACAGAGTTTTGAAACTGGGCAACATAGAGTAAGCATTAACTCTGTCCAGTGAATGCATATATCAGAGAGCCGATTTTTCGAACGCTTCTTCCTCGATTTTATTTCAGTATATTTCACTAGTCGCCATATTCCTCAATGTGTTCCGAAATGTCACTTTTTCGGTTTCACAGGGACAGTGTTAAAAAGCTGCCTTGTGAGAAAAGAGGTATAACTCCCTGAATGGAATGCATACATCACAAAGTAGTTTCTCAGAAAACTTCCATCAAGTTTTCCTGAAGATATCTTCTCTTTCAACATAGGACTGAATGTGCTCCCGAATGTCCCTTCGCGGATCCATGCATGACGCAGTTTCCAAACTGTGTAATATAAGAAAAGTTTTAACTATGCAAGATGAATAAATATATCTAACAGAAAGCAGATTCACAGAAAACTTCTTTCCAGTTTTTGTCTGAGGATTTTTCCTTTTTCACCTTAGCCGTCCCTGTACTCCTGAATGTCTCTTTGTAGTTTCTTCTCCAGAAGGGATTCTGGGATCCTCTAGGAGAAGAAAGGTGAGTGGAATGCACACGACATTCTGTGAGTGGAATGCACACGTCATTCTGTGAGTGGAATTCTGTGAGTGAAATGCACACGTCATAAAGCATCTCCTCAGAAAGTTTCTCTCCAGTTTTATCTGAACACGTTTCCTTTCTCACAGTGATCCTCAAAGCGCTCCTGAATATCCCTTCCCAGACTAAACAAAAGCAGTGTTATGATACTGCTCAATGAAAAGGGAAGCTTAACTGTGTGAGCGGAATTCACTTGACACAGAGCAGTTTCACAGAAAGCTTCCTTCTGGGTTCTTTTGAGGTTATTCCTTTTTCAGTATATTCCAAAGGACGTTTCCAAATGTCGTTTCTCAGACTCCACAGAAGGAGTGATTTCAAACTGCTCAATCCAAAGAATGGTTTAACTCTATGAGAAGTATACAACATCACAAAAGAGTAGCGCAGAAAGCTTCTCTCCAATTTTCGATGGAAGACATTTTCTTGCTCGACACAGGCCTCCGGTTGCCACTTACTATCCCTTCAGAGAACCCTCAAAGACCGACATTCATACTTGGAAATATAGAGTAAGCTTTAACCCTATGAAAAGAATGGACTAGTCAGAGAGCAGTCTTTAAAGAGTGCTTCTTTCTGTTTTTTAATGGGCGACACTTCAATATTTGCATAGTCTTCAATGTGCTCCGAATATCACTGTTCTAGTTTTCCAGGAATAGTGTTCAAACTGTGCCTTATGAGAAGAAAGTTATAACTACCTGTCTGGAATGCACACATCACCAAGCAGTTTCTCAGAAAGCTTCTCTCCAGTTTTTATCTGACTATATTTCCTATTTAAACATAGGCCCGAATGTGATCCCAAATATCCCTTCGCGGCTCCAACCACGAGTGAGTTTCCAACCTGTGTAATGTTAAGGATGCTTCAACTATGTGAGATGAACAAATATAACAAAAAGCAGATTCACAGAAAGCTTCTTTCCAGTTTTTATCTGAAGATATTTCTTACTTCAACATAGCCCTGAATGTGCTCACGAAGGTCCCTTCCTGGATCTGTCAATGACAGTTTCCAAGATACATAATGTAAAGAAACTTAATCTAAGTCAGATGATTACATATATCACAGACTAGTTTCCTAGAAAGCTTCTTTCCAGTTTTTGTCTGAGGCTATTTCCCTTTTCACCATTGGCATCAACATGCCCCCGAATATCACTTGGTTCCTGTTTCTCCAAAAGGGTTTCCCCAACGCTGTATGTGAAGAGAGGTATAACACTGTGAGTGGAATGCACACGTCACAAAGCAGTTCCTCGGAAACCTTTTCTCCAGTTTCGGTCTGAACATATTTTCTTTTCCACCGTAAGCCTCAAAATGCTCCTGAATATCCTGTCACATGCTAAGCATACACAGGGTTAGAAAACTGCTCAATGAAATGCAGGGCTTAACTGAGTGAGAGCCATTAAGACGACACAGAACAGTTTCACAGAAAGCTTCCTTCTGGATTTTCGCTGAGGATATTTCTTTCTGCATGTTCTAAGGATTGTTCCCAAATGTCCTTCCTCAGATTCCACAAAAACAGTGATTTCAAGCTGCTAATTCCAAAGAACTGTTTAATTCCATGAGACGAATACACACATCATAGCGCAGTTGCTCAGATGAGACGGATACACACATCACAGCGCAGTTGCTCAGAACGTTTCTCTGTAGCTTTCATCAGAAGTCGTTTCCTTGCTCACCACAAGCCACCGGGCGTCACTAAATATCCCTTCACAGATCCTTCAAAGGCAGAGTTTCGAAACTGGGCAACATAGAGTAAGCAGTAACTCTGTGAAGTGAATGCACATATCAGAGAGCAGATTCTTGGAAGGCTTCTTCCTCGATTTTATTTCAGCATATTTCACTATTGGGCATAGTCCACAAAGCGCTCTGAAATATCACTTTCTCAGTTTCACAGGAACCGTGTTCAAACACTGCCTTGTGAAAAAAGAGGTATAACTCCCTGAGTGGAATGCATACATCACAAAATCATTTCTCAGAAATTTTCTTTCCACTTTTTGTCTGAATATATCTCCTCTTTCACCATAGCCCTGAATGTGCTCCTGAATGTACCTTCGCAGATCCGTGCAAGACGGAGTTTCCAAACTGCATAAGATAAGAACAGTTTTAAATATGCGAGATGAATAAATATATCTAACACAAAGCAGTTTCAAAGAAATCTTCTTTCCAGTTTTTTTCTGAGGATACTTCCTTATTCACCATAGCCATCCCTACACTTCTGAATGTCTCTTGGTAGCTTCTTCTCCATAAGGGAATCTGAATCCTCTAGGAGAAGAAAGGTGAGTGGAATGCACACATCATTCTGTGAGTGGAATTCTGTGAGTGGAATGCACACGTCATAAAGGAGCTCCTGAGAAAGTTTCTCTCCCGTTTGTATTTGAAGACGTTTCCTTTCACACTGTGAGCCTCAAAGCACTCCTGAATATCTCTTCGCAAGCTAAACAAAAGCAGTGTTATGATACTGCTCAATGAAAAGGGAAGCTTAACTGTGTGAGCGGAATTCACGTGACAAAGAGCAGTTTCACAGAAAGTTTCCTTCTGGTTTCTCTCTGAGGTTATTTTTTTTCAGGGTATTCTAAAGAGCGTTTCCAAATGTCCTTTCTCAGATTCCACAGAAACTGTGACTTCAAACTACTCAATCCAAAGAATGATTTAACTCTATGAGATAAACACAAACCTCACAAAAGAGTTGCGCAGAAAGCTTCTCTCAAATATTCGATGGAAGATATTTCCTTGCTTGACACAGACCTCCAGTTCACACTTATTATCCCTTCACAGAACACTAGAAGACCGACTTTCAAACTGGAAAATGTAGAGTAAGCATTAACGCTGTGAAAAGAATGGATATGTCAGAGAGCATTTCTTCGAGTGCTTCTTTCTTTTTTCTATTGGACGACATTTCACTTTTTGACATAGTCTTCAATGTGCTCGGAATATCTCTCTTTTCGTTTTCCAGGAACAGTGTTCAAACTGTGGCTTATGAGAAGAAGTTACAACAACCTGAGTAGAATGCACACATCACCAAGCAGTTTCTCAGAAAGTTTCTCTCCAGTTTTTATCTGGCTATATTTCCTATTTCACCATACGGCCAAATATGATCCCTAATATCCGTTTGTGGATCCATCCAAGAGAGAGTTTCCAACCTGTATAATGGAAACAAAGCTTCACCTCTGTGAGATGAATAAACATAGAAAAAGCAGATTCACAGAAACCTGCTTTCCAGTTTTTATCTGAAGAGATTACCTTTTTTCACCACAGTCCTCAATGTGCTCCCGAAGGTCCCTTCCCGGATCCGTGCATGACACTTTCCAAGTTGTGCAATGTAAAGAAAGATTTCTCTGTGCAATATGATTACACATATCAAAGAGTTGTTTCCTTGAAAACTTCTTTCCAGTTTTTCTTTGATGCTATTTCACTTTTCACCATCAGCATCAACATGCTCCCAAATATCACTTGGTACCTGTTTCTACAAAAGGGTTTCCCCGACGCTGTATGAGAAGAGAGGTATAACACTCTGACTGAAATGCACGTGAGACAAAGCACTTCCTTGGAAAGCTTCTCTCCAGTTTCGGTCTGAACATATTTTTTTTTTCACCGTAAGCCTCAAAGTGCTCCCGAATATCACATCACACGCTAAACATACAGAGGGTTATAAAACTGCTCAATGAAAAGAGAGGTTTAACTGAGTGAGAGGAATTAAGATGACACTGAGCAGTTTCACAGAAAGCTACCTTTCGAATTTTACCTGGGTATACTTCTTCCTCCATATTCTAGGTATCGTTCCCAAAAGCCCTTCCTCAGATTTCACGAAAATAGTGATTTCAAGCTGTTCTATCCAAAGAACGGTTTAACTCAATGAGACGAATACACACATTACAAAGCAGTTACTCAGAAAGTTTCTCTGCAGGTTTCATCGGAGGACGTTTCCTTGCTCACAAGCCTCTGGGTGTCACTAAATATCCCTTCACAGATTCTTCAAAGACAGAGTTTCGAAACTGTGCAATATAGAGTAAGCATTAACTCTGTGAAGTGAATGCACATATCAGAGAGCACATTCTTGGAAGTCTTCTTCATCGATTTTATTTCAGTATATTTCACCATTCGCCATAGTCCTCAATGCGCTCCGAAATATCACTTTTTTGGTTTCACAGGAACAGGGGTCAAGCACTGCCTTGTGAGAAAACAGGTATAACTCCCTCAGTGGAATGCATATATCATGAAGTCGTTTCTCAGAAAGCTTCTCTCCACTTTTTATCTGAAGATATCTCCTCTTTCACCGTAGGCCTAAATGTGCCCCCAAATGTTCATTCACGGTCCATGCATGATGGAGTTTCCAAACTGCATAATATAAGAAAAGTTTTAACTATGCGAGATGAATAAATACATCTAACACAAAGCAGTTTCACAGAAATCTTCTCTCCAGTTTTTGTCTAAGGATATTTCCTTTTTCACCATAGCCATCCCTATCCTCCCGAATGTCTCTTGGTAGCTTTTTCTCCAAAAGGGATTCCGGAATCCTCAAGTAGACAAAAGGTGAGTGGAATGCACACCTCATTCGTTGAGTGGAATGCACAGATCATTCTGTGAGTGGAATTCTGTAAATGGAATGCACACGTCACAAAGCAGCTACACAGAAAGCTTCTCTCCAGTTTCCTCAGATTTCACATACACAGTGATTTCAAGCTGTTCCATCCTAAGAATGGTTTAACTCGATGAGACGAATACACACATTGAAAAGCAGTTGATCAAAAAGTTTCTTTGCAGGTTTCATCGGAAGACGTTTCCTTGCTCACCACAAGCCTCCGGGCATCACTAAATATCACTTCACAGATTCTCCAAAGAGAGAGTTTCGAAACTGGGCAACATACGGGAAGCATTATCTCTCTGAAGTGAATGCACATATCACAAAGCGGATTCTTGGAACGCTCTTTCCTCGATTTTATTTCAGTATATTTCACTATTCGCCATAGTCCTCAATGAGCTCGGAAATATCAGCTTTTCGGTTTCACAGAAACGGTGTTCAAACACTGCCTTGTGAGAAAAGAGATATAATTCCCTGATTGGAATGTATACATCAAAAAGTCATTTCTCAGAAAGCTTCTATTCAATTTTTATCTGAAGATATCTCCTCTTTCACCATTGACCTGAATGTGTTCCTGAATGTCCCTTCGTTGATCCGTGCATGACGGAGATTCCAAACTGCATAATATAAGAAAAATTTTAAACTATGTGAGATGAATAAATATATCTAACACAAAGGAGTTTCACAGATATCTTCTTTTATTTTTTTTTTATTTTATTTATTTTTTTATTTTATTTTTTTTATTTTTTTTATATTTTATTATACTTTAAGTTCTAGGGTACATGTGCATAACGTGCAGGTT
>NC_045440.1:42163673-42208072 GCF_002776525.5 Piliocolobus tephrosceles
TATGGAAAAACAGTGTAGTAAATGAGCTATGACATGTTTGGTAGCTTCTCCTGTTTGTAAGGTGGCTAGTAAAAATCCACTAAATGTATCTATACATACATGGATGTATTTTAAGTTACCGAATTCTGAATAATGGGTGACATCCATTTGCCAGATCGTGTTGGGAACTAGTCCTCTTGGGTTAAGTCCTAAATGAAGGACTGGTAGTTATGTGACACAGGTCTGACATTGTTTAACTATCTCTCTTGATTGTTCTCTAGTTATTTTAAACATCAGTCTCAAAGTTTGACCATTAAGATGGTGTAAGGCATGAATAGCCTGTGCTTGGGATAAGATTGTATTTGTAGCTATGGCTACCATCTTGGTTGCCATATCAGCCAGTTTGTTGCCCTGGGATAGAGGTCCTGGCAGTCCTGAGTGAGCCCTGATGTGTCCAAGAAAAAAAGGTGTTGTTCTGTCATGTATTAATTGTTGGCATTGTAAAAATAACTTGGCTGTGTCTGACACGTGTTTGATTTGTGCTACAGTCTCAAGTAAAGGTATTGAGTGAGCTAAGCATGCACTGTCAGTATAAATATTAAGGGCCTGATCAGGGAAGGCTGACAGCACCGCAATTAGGGCCTGCAATTCTACTAGCTGAGCCGAGGTATGGCTGGTTTTAAATTTAACAGTGGTGTCAGCAAAGGTATATGCAGCAGTTCTGTGGATGACCTATCAGTGAATACTAATAAGGCATTGTCTAAAGGTGTTTTACTGATGACATGAGGGAAGACAAAAGCATGTAGTTTACAAAATTGGATAAGCTTATTTGGCAGGTAATGGTTATCTAAGTTACTGGCATAAGAGGCGCAAGCAATTGGCCACGTTTCAGTATTTTGCATCAACCAATGGATTTGTGGCTTAGAAAAAGGTTGTATGATTGTAAAAGGTTCAATTCCAAAATATTTTTTCCTATTGTCTCTCCCTAAAATGATTAAATCTGCTATGGCATCATAATAGGGGAGTAATACCTTTTTGGGTGATGAAGGCAAATGGACCCACATAATAGGGTTATTTTGCCAGAATAAACCAGTAGATGTTAGTGTTGTGTTAAATATTAAAAAGGTTAATGGCTGTGAATAGTCTATGTTAGTAACAAATTACTCAGCAATGGCCGTCTCTACCCTATTAAGTGATAAAAGAGCTTCTTTTGATAACGACCTAAGGGATTTAGGGTTGGGGTCACCTCTCAGGGTGTCAAATAAAGGTTTTAAGTCTCCCGTGGTGAGGTTTAATTATGGCCGGAGCCAATTTATGTCTCCAAGGAGCTTTTGGAAATCATTGAGGGTTTGTAGCTTATGTTTACGGATAACTGCCTTTTGATTAGTAATTTTAGGTCCATTTATTTGAAAACCTAAATATGTGTAAGGGTCTTGTAGTTGTATTTTTTCTGGAGCTATTTGAAACCCTGCTGTGGTTAGTTTTTTTTTTTTTAATTGAACAAAACACTGTAAAACATGTTCTCCTACTTGTCCTGCTATAAGAATATCATCCATATAGTGTATAATATACATTTGTTTCCATGTGTCTCTAACTGAGTGTATGGCTGTAGCCACATATTTTTGACACAAGGTGGGACTGTTGGCCATACCTTGAGGTAACACTTTCCATTGGCATTGCTTCATTGGTTCTCTAAAATTTACAGAGGTTAAGCTAAAGGCGAATCGTTTTTGGTCAGTAGGATGAAGGGGAATTGTAAAAAAGCAATCCTTAAGGTCTATGATAATTTTAAAATATCTTTGAGGGATTGCAACTGGAGAAGGTAGCCCTGGCTGTAAGGTGCCCATAAGGACCATAGTAGCATTTACTGCTCTCAAATCTTGCAAGAGTCACCACTTTCCAGATTTCTTTTTTATGACAAATATGGGGGTGTTCCAAGGAGAGTTGCTTTCTGCAATGTGTCCTGCCTCTAATTGTTCCTGCACTAACTGTTGGGCAGTGGCAAGCTTCTCATTGGTTAGTGGCCATTGATCAACCCAAAAGGGGTTTATCTGACTTTTAAGTGATTGGGTCAGCACCTTTTTGGGGTGCAGGCTTGTCAATGGCCACGGTTAAAAATTTCCAAGCCCCTTTTTATTCAATTTTCCTATGGCTGGTATTGGCTGTAAAATGCCATCTTCTCTTTTTCCTAACCCTTTCTCAGGGTGGTAGCCCTGAGCCAACATTTGTGCAGTGACTATATCATTTGGGCTACACATCATGACCCTCAAATGAGAGAGAAGATCTCTACCCCAAAGGTTAACAGGCAAATCAGATATAACAAATGGCTTAATGAGACTGGAATTACTTTCTTGATCTCTCTAGGTGAGATATTTGGAACTTTGTCTAGGGTTATTACTTTGCCCAATTCCTCGTAAATTTGTTAATGTCTCTGAAGTGGGCCAACTGGCGGGCCAGTGTTGTTGTTTAATAATTGTTACATCGGCCCCTGTGTCTATCAGTCCTGTAAACAACTTTCCGTCTAGCCATAAGGTGAGAGAGGGTTTTTGATTAGTAATGGGTTGTACCCAGTAGATGTCTGAGGATCCAAATCCTCCCTTTCCCCTTAGGGGCGATAGGAGTTTATTAGCTGGTTTTAGCAATGGTAACAGGAGTAACTGCACTATTCTATCCCCTTGAGGAATGATAATGGTGTTGTCAATAGCCTTGGCCATGATTTTGATTTCTCCAATATAATCACTATCAACTATTCCCGGAAAGACCTGTAGGACTTTCATTGTGATACTGCTTCTCCCTAGGATTAATCCAAACATGTTTGAGGGTAGGGGTCCATATACCCCAGTACCTAAGGCTTGGGGTCCCATTTCAGGGGTTAATACTGTGTGGGAGGTGGAACAGAGGTCCAATCTTGCACTTCCTGGGGTTGCTCTACTAAGTTGTGAAACGGATTGTTGTTGGTTGGTACAAAACTGACTGCCCCATAAGCTTGTTTCGGGGCCTGGGGCTGGCCCCTCAACCCGTTTCCCTGTTGAGGTGTTAGGGGATTTCCCTGATTGCCAGTTTTAGATTTACATTCTTTAGCCCCAATGTTTTCCTCTTTTACACCTAGGGCAGAGGCCTGGAGCTTTTGCCTCTAAGGTCTTAGCTAGCTCTCCCTTACAATCCCTAGTGAAGTGTCCCATTTTTCCGCACTTGAAGCACCCCTTGCTATTCTTATTTTTACTAGCGAGGAAGTCTTTTATGGTTTGTCCACTAAAGGCAGCAGCCATAGCCAAGCCCTGTTGATATGAGGGCCCTACGTCTGAACAGAGGCGGATGTAGCCTGTTAAGTCTGTTTTCTTTCTATAAGGTCTGATTGCTGCCTGACAAGCCGGGTTAGTGTTTTCGTAAGCTAGCTGTTTTACATAATCCACCCCTACCTCGGCATTTCCAAATATTCTGCTGGCCGTGGTTAAAAGTCTGTGTACAAAGTCTGCAAAGGGCTCATCAGGCCCCTGTTTGACCCTCGTGAGCGAGGCTCCTGGATCCCCTTTAACAGGGAATTTTCTCCAGGCTTTGGTAGCCGCTGCTTGGATTTGAGAAAACAGTCCAGGATCGTACTGCATCTGAGCATTGGTTTCTGTGTAGTTACCTGAGCCAGTTAGCATATCAAAATCCCAACCATTTCCAGCTTGTTGGCTTCTCTTGGCCGTATCTCTAAAATTCTCATAAAATTCTGACTTCCAAATCAGATGGTCGCCTCCAGAAAGAACTGCTCTAACTAAGGTATTCCAATCTATGGAATGAACCAATTATCAGCCACAGATTCGACTATGGCCAGGTTGTACAGAGCTGTAGCTCCGTATTGCGAGACAGCGGTTTTTAGTTCTTTCATTAAAGTAAATTTAAACCCATTGTGGTGTCTCCAGGCTCGGCCCTGCGCATCTGTAGTTTCAGTTACTGGAAAAACGCCTCGAGGAGAGGAATCCTCCGTATCCCTACTACCAAGCGACCTTCCTTTTGGGACATGCTGTCTGGGTCTCTGCAGGTAAGACTGTTTCTCTCTTCCTTTAGGGTATTGAACACACTCACTTCCTGTCCTTAATTTCTGCAATCTGGTGATTAAAGTCTGATGTAGTCCTTCAAGCTTTATTTGCTCCTCAAGTTGTGCAATCTTTACTCTAAGCTCCTCTTTTGGGTCTATTACTGCCATAACTGCGGGGGCAGAAGCCTTATTATAGGGAGGAGGATAAGTAAGAGCTTGTGGCCAGTCAGAATTATGTTATTTTGCTGCCCCTTCCTCTAAATTATCCCAGTCTACTTCTGAAGGGTTAAGGTTATTTTTACTTTTGTTTTCTTAATTGTAGGTAAAACTGGGTATTTTCTGGACTTTTCCTTATTTGATGTTTCTATATTTATTATTGAGGGGACCCCAGCCGCTTCCTTGTCACTTTGTAGCGATATAAGGTCTATTTCGTTGTTAGGTGTGGATTTTTCGAGGTCGGTTTGGGAGCTGCCTCTTAATATTTCCTCGGTCTGAGTAACCACCGCCATTACCTCAGGATCTTTTTCTTTTTCCTTTTTCTCTATTATATCTCTAATTAAGTTCCAATAGGAAAAGGCTGTCACCGGACCTTCTCTGGTCCAAAATACTATAATAATCTTGAAAACAATCTACAACTCTACGTCACCTCTTTATGTCAATGGATCCCTCTTGCGGAAACCAAGGGCAGGTATCCTTTAAAAATCAAAATTTTAAACAAATCATTACTTTTAACCTTCAGTCCTCGCGTTTTTAATGCCTCTTTTAACTGTCCTACATAAATTGGATGCTGGCTTAATTCTTGTCCCATAATCAGATACTGTTACTTACCTCTGGTTCCAACGCGGCAGGTTCCTGCGAAATCCGGAGGAATTTCTTCCACTTTCACTTTCAGCTGACTTTAGTGCCTTCTTCCTCACTTTTTCTCCCATGTCCAGGTCTCGGTTCAGGCTCCAGGTGTCCCGATCTGCCCGACAGTCGAATGGACCCTGGAAGGGGAGTGGGAATGGAGGAGACAAGAAAACACGAGAAATGGAGACAAGACAAATAGCCTGATCAAGTCTCGTTTAATGGTGGCAGTGCAATGCCTTATATAGGCTGGGAGGGGAAGAGGTTGGGCCAGTGCGGTGACGGGGGGTCGGGTTTTCTCAAATTACAATTGCGCATGTGCCGTGGGTTTGTAATTTTCCCGGGCGCGGGATCATGCCTGCGCCATAGGGTGCATATCTTCCTGGGCGGGAAAATGTTTGCGCGCACGTGGGAAAGGTTGGCGCTTGTGGGAAATGTTTAGGCACGTGCATGAAAAGCTTTAGGCACACGCGGGAAAGATTTGTAATGAAGAACCCAAAAATGAGCCATCTTGTCACTGTTTGCGGAGATCAGGCAACAGAGGTCGGCTAATTTCGGGACTCATGGGTCTGGACATTCACAGAAATGTTCTTTCCAGTTTTTGTATGAGGATATTTCCTTTTTCACCATAGCCTTCCCTATACTCCCGAATGTCTCTTGGTAGCTTTTTCTCCAAAAGGGATTCCAGAATCCTCTAGGAGAAGAATGGTGAGTGGAATGCACACGTCATTCTGGGAGTGGAATGCACACATCATTCTCTGAGTGGAATTCCGCGAGTGGAATGCACACGTCACAAAGCAGCTCCTCAGAAAGCTTCTCTCCAGTTTCTATGTGAAGGCGTTTCCTTTCTCACCATAAACCTCAAAGCACTCCTGAATATCTCTTCACAGACTAAACAAAAACAATGTTATGATACTGCTCAAAGAAAAGAAAAGCTTAACTGTTTGGCGGAATTCACGTGACACAGAGCAGTTTCACGGAAAGCTTCCTTCTGCTTTCTCTCTGAGGTTATTTCCTTTTCAGGATATTCTAAAGAGCGTTTCCAAATGTCCTTTCTCAGTTTCCACAGAAACAGTGACTACAAACTACTCAATCAAAAGAATGATTTAATTCTGTGACATGAACACAAACTTCACAAAAGTGTTGTGCAGAAACTTCGGTCAAATATTCGATGGAAGGCATTTCCTTGCTTGACACAGGCCTCCGGTTGCACTTACTATCCCTTCACAGAACCCTCAAAGACCGACTTTCAAACTGGTACATGTAGAGTAAGATTTAACCCTGTGCAAAAGTGGACATGTCAGAGAGCAGTTTCTTCGAGTGCTTCTTTCTGTTTTTTATTGGAGAGTTCAATTTTGTCATAGTCTTCAATGTGCTCCGAATATCACTCTTTTGATTTTACAGGAACAGTGTTCAAATTGTGCCTTATGAGAAGAAAGTTACAACTCCCTGAGTGGAATGCACACATCAACAAGCAGTTTCTCAGAAAGCTGCTCTCCAATTTTCATCTGACTATATTTCCTATTTCACCATAGGCCGAAATGTGATCCAAAATCTCCCTTCGCGGATCCATCCAAGAGGGAGTTTCCAAGTTGCATAATGTAAAGAAAGATTCATCTATGTGAGATGAATAAACATAGCAAAAGG
Organism: Piliocolobus tephrosceles; assembly: GCF_002776525.5. NCBI lineage: Eukaryota > Metazoa > Chordata > Mammalia > Primates > Cercopithecidae > Piliocolobus > Piliocolobus tephrosceles. Next base: position 42,170,170 of record NC_045440.1, read on the forward strand.
CAGATTCAAAGGAAACTTCTTCCCAGTTTTTATCTGAAGAGATTTCCTTTTTCACCACAGTCCTGAATGTGCTCCCGTAAGTCCCTTCCTGGATCCGTCCATGACAGTTTTCAAATTGCATAATGTAAACAATGCTTTATCTATGAGAGATGATTACACATATCAAAGAGTAGTTTCCTAGAAAGTTTCTTTCCAGTTTTTCTCTAAGGCTATTTCTGTTTTCACCATCTGCATCAACATGCTCCCAAATATCACTTGGTACCTGTTCCTCCAAAAGAATTTCCCCGATACTGTATGAGAAGAGAGGTACAACACTCTCAGTGGAATGCACATGAGACAAAGGAGTTCCTTGGAAAGCTTTCCTTCAGTTTTCATCTGAACATATTTCCTTTTTCACCTTAAGCCTCAGAGGGCTCCCTAATATCCCGTCACATGCTAAGCATACACAGGGTTAGAAAACTGCTGAATGAAGAACGAGGCTTAACTGAGTGAGAGTCTCTAAGAAGACACAGAGCAGTTTCACAGAAAGCTTCCTTCGGGAGTTTACTTGAGTATATTTCTTTCTCCATGTTCTAAGGATTGTTCCCATATGTCCTCCCTCAGATTCCACAAAAACAGTGATTTCAAGCTGACAATCCAAAGAAACGTTTAACTCTATGAGACAAATACACACATCGCAAAGCAGTTGGTCAGAAAGTTTCTCTGCAGCTTTCATTGGAAGACATTTCCTTGCTCACCGAAACCTACGGGCGTCATGAAATATCCCTTCACTGATCCTTCACAGACTGAGTTTTGAAACTGGGCAACATAGAGTATGCATTAACTCTGTGAAGTGAATTCACATATCAGAGAGCAGATTCTTAGAACACTTCTCCCCCGATTTTATTTCAGGATCACTTGGTACCCCTTCCTCCAAATGAGTTTCCATGACGCTATATGAGAGGAGAGGTATAACACTCTGACTAGAATGCACATGAGAAAAAGCAGTTCCTCGGAAAGCTTCTCTCCAGTTTCAGTCTGAACATATTTCCTTTTTCACCATAAGCCTCAAAGTGCTCCCGAATATCAGATCACACACTAAACATACACAGGGTTATAAAACTGCTCAATGAAAAGAGAGGCTTAACTGAGTGAGAGGAAATAAGATGACACAGAGCAGTTTCAAAGAAACTACCTTTGGGATTTTACCTAAGGATACTTCTTTCTTCATATTCTAGGAATCGATCCCAAAGTCCTTCCTCAGATTTCACACAAACAGTGATTTCAAACTGTTCACTCCAAAGAATGGTTTAACTCTATGAGACAAAAACACAAATCACAAAGCTGTTGCTCAGAAAGTTTCTCTGCAGGTTTCATTGGAAGACGTTTCCTTGCTCACCACAAGCCTCCGGGTGCCACTAAATATCACTTCACAGATTCTTCAAAGACAGAGTTTCGAAACTGGGCAACATAGAGTAAGCATTAACTCTGTGAAGTGAATGCACATATCAGAGAGCAGATTCTTGGAACGCTTCTTCCTCGATTTTACTTCAATATATTTCACTATTTGCCATAGTCCTCAATGCGGTCCAAAATATCACTTTTTCGGTTTCACAGCAACAGTGTTCAAACACTGCCTTGTGAGAAAAGTAGTATAACTCCCTGAGTGGAATGCATACATCACAACGTCATTTCTTAGAAAGCTTTAATCCACTTTTTATCTGAAGTTACCTCCTCTTTCACTGAGGGCCTGAATGTGCTCCCGAATGTCTCTTTGAGGATCCATGTGTGACAGAGTTTCCAAATGCATAATATAAGAAAAGTTTTAACTATGCAAGATGAGTGAATATATTTTACACAAAGCAGTTTCACAGATATCTTCTTTCTAGTTTTTGTCTGAGGATACTTCCTTTGTCATCATAGCCATCCCTATTCTCCCGACTGTCTCTTGGTAGCTTTTTCTCCAAAAGGGATTCCGAAATCCTCTAGGAGAAGAAAGGTGAGTGGAATGCAGACGTCATTCTTGGCATGGAATTCTGTGAGTGGAATGCAGACGACACAAAAAACTCCTCCGAAAGCTTCTCTCTTGTTTCTATGTGAAGACGTTTCCTTTCTCACTGTAAGCCACAAAGTGTGCCTGAGTATCCTTTCGCAGACTAAACAAAAACAGTGTTATGATACTGCTCAATGAAAAGAGAGACTTAACTGCGTGAGCAGAATTCACGTCACACAGAGCAGTTTGACAGAAAGCCTCCCTCTGGTTTCACTCTGAGGTTATTTCTTTTTCAGGATATTCTAAAGAGCGTTTCCAAATGTCCTTTCTCAGATTCCACAGAAACAGTCATTTCAAGATACTCAATCCAAAGAATGATATAACTCTATGAGATGAGCACAAACTTCACAAAACAGTTGCGCAGAATGCTTCTCTCAAATATTCTATAGAAGACATTTCCTTGCTCCCCACAGGCCTCTGGTTGCCACTTTCTATCACGTTGCAGAACCCTCAAAGACTGACTATCAAACTGGGAAATGTATGGTAATCGTTAAAAATGTGTCAAAAAGCACATGTCCCAGTGCAATTTCTTTGAGTGCTTCTTTCTGTTTTTTATTGGACATTTCAATTTTGCCTTACTCTTCAATGTGATCCGAATATCATTCTTTTGGTTTTACATGACAGTGTTCAAATTGTGTCTTCTGAGAAGAAAGTTGTAACTCCCTGAGTGGAATGCACACGTCACCAAGCAGTTTCTCAGAAAGCTTCTCTCCCATTTTGATCTGACTATGTTACCTATTTGACTGTAGGCCCAAATGTGATCCCAAATATCCCTTCGTGGTTCCATCCATGAGGCAGTTTCCAAGCTGAGTAATGTAAAGAAAGCTTCATCTATGTGAGATGAATAAACATAGCAAAAATCAGATTCACAGAAAGCTTCTTTGCCGCTTTTATCTGAAGATATTTCATTTTTCAGCATAGTCTTATATGTGTTCCCTAAGGTCCCTTCATGGATCCGTCCATGACAGTTTCCAAGTTGCATAATGTAAAGAAAGCATTATCTCTGTGACATGATTACACATATCACAAAGTAGTTTCATAGAAAGCTTTTTCCAGTTTTATTCTGAGGCTATTTCTTTTTTCGCCATCGGCATCAAAATGCTCCCAAATATCACTTGGTACCTGTTTCTCTGAAAGGGTTTCTCCGACGCTGTATGAGAAGACAGGTATACCACTGTGAGTGGAATGCACACGTCTCAAGGCAGTTCCTCGGAAAGCTTCTCTCCAGTTTTGGTCTGAACATATTCCTTTTTTCACCATAATTCTCAAAGTTCTCCCGAATATCTCGTCACATGCTAAGCATACACAGAATTAGAAAACTGCTTAATGAAAAAGGGTCCTAACTGAGTGAGAACCATTAAGACGACACAGAGTAGTTTCACAAAAAGCTTCCTTCTGGGTTTTACCTGAGGATATTTTTTTCTCCATGTTCTAATGATCATTCCCTAATGTCCTTCCTCAGATTCCACGAAAAGCATGATTTCAAGCTGTTCAATCTAAAGAGCAGTTTAACTCTATGAGATGAATACACACATCGCAAAGTGGTTGCTCAGAAAGTTTCTCTGCAGGTTTCATCGGAAGACGTTTCCTTGCTCACCACAAGCCTCCGGCCGTCACTAAATATCCCTTCACAGATCTCCATAGAGTTTCGAAACTGGGCAAAATAGAGTAAGTATTAACTCTGTGAAGGGAATGCACATATCAGAGAGCAGATTCTTGGAATGCTTCTTCCTCGATTTTATTTCAGTATATTTCACTATTCGCCATAGTCCTCAATGTGCTTTGAAATATCACCTTTTCGGTTTCAGAGAAAGAGAGTTCAAACACCTCCTTGTTAGAAAAAAGGTATAACTCCCTGAGTGGAATGCACACATAACAAAGTCGTTTCTCAGAAAGCTTCCATAGACTTTTTACCTGAAAATATCTTCTCTTTTACCATTGGCCTGAATGTGTTCCCTAATATCCCTTCGTGGATGCATGCAAGACGGAGTTTCCAAACTGCATAATATAAGTAAAGTTTTAACTATGCGAGATGAGTAAATATATCAAACACAAAGCAGTTTCACAGGAATCTTCTTTTCTGTTTTTGTCTCAGGATATTTCCCTTTTCACCATAGCCATCCCTATACTCCCGAATGTCTCTTGGTAGCTTCTTCATCCAAAAGGGATTCTGGAATCCTCTGGGAGAAGAATGGTGAATGGAATGCACACGTCATTCTGTGAGTGCAATGCACACGTCATTCTGTGGGTGGAATTCTGTGAGTGGAATGCACACGTCACAAAGCAGCTCCACAGAAAGCTTCTCTCCAGTTTCTGTGTGAAGACGTTTCCTTTCTCACCATAAGCCTCAAAGCGCCCACTAATATTCCTTTGCAGACTAAACAAAAACAGTGTTATGATACTGCTCAATGAAAAAAGAAGCTTAACTGTGTGAGCGGAATTCACGTGACACAGAGCAGTTTCACAGAAAGCTTCCTTCTGGATTCTTTCTGAGGTTATTTCTTTTTCAGGATATTCTAAATAGCGTTTCCAAATGCCCTTTCTCAGATTTCGCAGAAAGAGTGATTTCAAACTAGTCAATCCAAAGAATGATTTAACTCTATCAGATGAGCACAAACTTCACAAAAGTGTTACACAGAAATCTTCTCTCAAATATTCGATGGAAGACATTTCCTTGCTTGATACAGGCCTCCGGTTGCCCCTTACTATCCCTTCCCAGAACCCTCAAAGACCGACTTTCAAACTGGGAAATGTAGAGTAAGATTTAATCCTGTGTAAAAATGCACATGTCAGAGAGCAGTCTCCTCCAGTGCTTCTTTCTGGTTTTTATTGGAGGACATTTCAATTTTACCATAGTCTTCATGTGCTCCGAATATCACTCTTTTGGTTTTACAGGAACAATGTTCCAGCTGTGGCTTATGAGAAGAAAGTTATAACTACCTGAGTGGAAAGCACACTTCACCAAGCAGTTTCTCAGAAAGCTTCTCTCCAGTTTTTATCTGACTATATTTCCTATTTCACCATAGGCCCGAATGTGATCCCAAATATCCCTTTGCAGATACATCCATGAGGGAGTTTCCAAGCTGCATAATGAAAAGAAAACTTCATCTATAAACATAGCAAAAAGAAGATTCACAGAAAGCTGCTTTCTTCTTTTTATCTGAATATATTCACTTCTTCACCATTCTCCTGAATGTGCTCCCGAAGGTCCCTTCGTGAATCCGTCCATGACAGCTTCCAAGCTGCGTAATGCAAAGAAAGCTTTATCTATGTGAGATGATTACACATATCACAGTGTAGTTTCCTAGTAGTTGTGGTCTGAGTCTATTTCCCAGGTATACTTCCCTGAATGGAATGCATACATCACAAAATAGTTTCTCAGAAAGCTTCTATCCAGTTTTTATCTGAAGATATCTACTCTTTCACCGTAGGCCTGAAAGTGCTCCCGAATGTCCCTTCGCATATCTGAGCATGATGGAGTTTCCACACCGCGTAATATCAGAAAAGTTTTAGCTATGCGAGTTGATTAAATATATCTACCACAAAGCAGTTTCACAGAAATCTTCTTTCCATTTTTTGTCTGAGGATATTTCCTTTTCAACAAAGCCCTACTTATACTCCTGAATGTCTCTTGGTAGCTCCTTTTCCAAAAGGGATTCAGGAATCCTCTAAGAGAAGAAAGGTATATTTCTGTGAATGGCATGCATGCGTCACAAAGCAGCTCCCCAGAAAGCATCTCTTCAGTTTCTCTCTGAAGACGTTTCCTTTCTCACCATCAGCCTCAAAGCACTCCTGAATATCCCCTCACAGACTAAACAAAAACAGTGTTATGATACTGCTCAATGAAAAGTGAAGCTTAACTATGTGAGTGGGATTCACATGACACAGAGCTGTTTCAGAGATAGCTTCCTTCTGTTTTCTCTTTGAGGTTATTTCTTTTTCAGGATATTCTAAAGAGTGTTTCCAAATGTCCTTTCTCAGATTCCACAGAAACAGTGATTTCAAACTGCTCAATCTGAAAAATGATTTAACTCTATGAGATGAATGCAAAAATCACAAAACAGTTGCACAGCAAGTTTCTCTCCTTCTTTCGATGGAAGACGTTTCCTTGCTCGACACAGGCCTCCAGTTGCCACTTACTATCCCATCCCAGAAAGGTCAAACATCGAATTTCAAACTGTGAAATGTAGAGTAAGCTTTAACCCTGTGAAAAGAATGGACATGTCAGAGAGCAGTTTCTTCCAGTGCTTCTTTCTATTTTTTATAGGAGGACATTTCACTTTTTCCCATAATCTTCAATGTGCTTCAAGTATCACTCTTTTTGTTTTTCAGGAACAGTGTTTAAACTGTGTCTTACGAGAAGAAAGTTATACCTCCTTGACTGGAATGCACACATCACCAAGCAGTTTCTCAGAAAGGTTCTCTCTAGTTTTTATCTGATTATATTGCCTTTTTCACCATAGGCCCGAATATGATCCCAAATATCCCTTCACAGATCCATCCACGAGTGAGTTTCCAAGTCACGTAATGTTAAGGAAGCTTCAACTATGTGAGATGAACAAATATAGCAAAAAGCAGATACACAGAAATCTTCTTTCCACTTTTTAGCTGAAGGTATTTCGTTTTTCTCCATAGTCCTGAATGTTCTCCCGAAGGTCCCTTCGTGGATCCGTCCATGACAGTTTCCAAGCTGTGTAATGTAAAGTAAGCTTTATCTCTGTGACATGATTACACATATCACAGAGTAGTTTCCTAGAAAGCTTCTTTCCTGTTTTTGTCTGAGGCTATTTCCCTTTTCACCATCAGCATCAACATGCTCCTGAATATCACTAGGGACCTTTCCTCCAAAAAGGTTTCCCCGGCCCTGTATGAGAAGAGAGGTATAAGAGTGAGAATGGAATGCACACGTCAGAAAGCAGTTCCTCGGAAAGCTTCTCTGCATTTTCGGTCTGAACATATTCCCTTTTTCACCCTAAGCCTCAGAGTACTACCGAATATCCCATCAAACGCTAAACACACACAGGGTTAGAAAATTGCTCAATGGAAAGAGTGGCTTAACTGATCGACAGGAATTAAGATGACAGAGATCAGTTTTACAGAAAGCTTCCTACTGGATTTTTCCTGAGCGTATTACTTTTTCCATATTCTAAGGATCGTTCCCAAATGTCCTTCCTCAGATGCCACAAAAACAGTGATTTCAAGCAGCTCAATACAAAGAATGGTTTAAATCTAGGAAACGAATACACACATCACAAAGAAGTTGCTCACAACGTTTCGCTGCAGGTTTCATCGGAAGACATTTTCTTGCTCACCACAAGCCTCCGGTCATCACTGAATATCGCTTCACAGATCCCTCAACTACAGAGTATCGAAAGTGGGCAACAAAGAGTAAGTATTACCTCTTTGAAGTGAATGCACACATCAGAGAGCAGATTCTTGGAACGCTTCTTCCTCGATTTTATTTCAGTATATTTCACTATTCCCCATAGTCATTAAAGCGCCCCGAAATATCACTTTTTCGGTTTAACAGGAACAGTGTTCGCACGCTGCCTTGTGAGAAAAGAGGTATGCCTCCCTGAGTGGAATGCAAACATCACAAAGTAGTTTCTCAGAAAGCGTCTGTCCAGTTTTAATATGAAGATATCTCCTCTTTTACCTAGGCCTGAATGTGCTCCCGAATGTCCCTTCGCAGATCCGTGCCAGACGGAGTTTCCAAACTGTGTAATATGAGAAAACTTTTGACTATGCGACGTGAATAAATATATCTAACACAAAGCAGATTTACAGAAATCTTCTTTCGAGTTTATTTCTGTGGATATTTCCTTGTTCACCACAGCCGACCTTGTTCTCCCTATTTTCTCTTGGTAGCTTTTTCTCCAAAAGGGATTCAGGAATCCTCTATGGGAAGAAATGTATACTTCTGTGAGTGGAATGCAAACATGACTAAGCAGCTCCTCGGAAACCTTCTCTCCAGTTTCTATCTGAAGACGTTTCCTTTCTCACCACAAGCCTCAAGCGTTCCTGAATATCCCTTCACTGACAAAACAAAAACAGTGTTATGATACTGCTCAATGAAAATAGAAGCTTAACTGTGTGAGTGGAATTTATGAGACACAGAGCAGTTTCAAACAAAGCTTCCTTCTGGATTCTCTCTGAGGTTTTTTTTTTTTTTTTCAGAATATTCTAAAAAGCGTTTTTAAATTTCCTTTCACAGACTCCACAGAAACAGTGATTTCAAACTACTCAATCCAAAAATGATGTAACTCTATGAGTTGAATACATACTTCTCTAAAGAGTTACACAGAAGGATTTCCTCCGATTTTTGATGGAAGATATTTCCTTGTTCAACACAGGCCTCCTGTTTCCACTTACTATCCCTTCACAGAACCCTCAAACACCAACATTCAAACTGGGAAATGTAGAGGGAGCTTTAACCCTATGATAAGAATAGACGTGTCAGAGAGCAGTTTCTTTTAGTGCTTCTTTCTGATTTTTACTTGACGACATTACACTTTTTACTATATTCTTCAATATACTCTGAATATCACTCTTTTGGTTTTACAGGAACAGTGTTCAAATTGTGCCGTATGAGAAGAAAGTTATAACTCCCTGAGTGGAATGCACACATCACGAAGCAGTTTCTCAGAAAGCTTCTCTCCAGTTTTTATCTGACTATACTTCCTATTTCACCATAGGCCCGAATGTGATCCCAAATATCCCTTCGCAGATCCATCCACGAGGGAGTTTCCAAGCAGCGTAATGTAAAGAAAGCTTCATCTATGTGAGATGAATAAACATAGCAAAAAGCTGATTCACAGAAAGCTTCTTCCTAGTTTTTATCTGAAGATACTTCCGTTTTCACCATAGTCCTGAATGTGCTCCCGAAAGTCCCTTCATGGATCCGTCCATGACAGTTTCCAAGCTGTGTAATGTAAAAAAGTTGTATCTATGTGAGATGATTACACATATCACAGAGTAGTTTCCTAGAAAGCTTCTTTCCAGTTTTTGTCTGAGGCTATTTCCCTTTTCCCCATTGGCATCAACATGCTCCCGAATATCACTAGGCACATTTTCTCCCAAATGGTTTCCCAACGCTGTATGCGAAGGGAGGTATAAGACTGGGAATGGAATGCACATGACACAAAACAGTTCCTCGGAAAGCCTCTTTCCAATTTCGCTCTGCACATAATTCCTTTTTCACTGTAAGGCTCATAGTGCTCCTGATTATTACATCACACTATAAACATACACAAGGTTAGAAATCTGCTCAATGAAAAGAGAGGCTTAAATGAGTGAGAGGAATTAAGATGACACAGAACCAGTTTCACAGAAAGCTTCCTTATGTGTTTTACCTGAGGATATTTCTTTCTTCATATTATAAGGATTGTTTCCAAATGTCCTTCCTCAGATGCCACAAAAAAAAGTGATTTCAAGCTGCTCAATCCAAAGAATGGTTTAACTCTAAGAGACAAATACACGCATTGCAAAGCAGTGGCTCAGAAAGTTTCTCTGCAGGTTTCATCAGAAGATTTTCCTTGCTCACCACAAACCTCCGGGCGTCACTAAACATTTCTTCCCAGATCCTTCAAAGACAGTGTTTCGAAACTGGGCAACACACAGGAAGCATTAACTCTGTGAAGTGAATGCACACATGAGAGAGCAAATTATTGGAAGGCTTCTTCCTCGATTTTATTTCAGCATATTTCCGTATTCGCTGTAGTCATCAATGTGCCCAGAAATATCGCTTTTTTGGTTTCATAGGAACAGTGTTCAAATGCTGCCTTGTGAGAAAAGAGGTGTGACTCCCTGAGTGGAATGCATACATAACAAAGTAGTTTCTCAGAAAGCTTCCATCCAGTTTTAATCTGAAGGTATATCCTCTTTCACCGTATGCATGAATATGCTCCCGAATGTCCCTTCGTGGATCCGTGCATGAGGGAATTTCCAAACTGCATAATATGAGAAAAGTTTTAACTATGCTATATGAATAAATATATCTAACACAAAGCGGTTTTACAGAAATCTTCTTTCCACTTTTTGTCAAAGGATATTTCCTTTTTCACCACAGTGGTCCCTTTAATATCGAATGTTTCTTGGTAACTATTTCTCCAAAAGGGATTCCAGAATCCTCTTGGAGAAGAAAGGTATATTTCTGTGAGTGGAATGCACACATCACAACGCAGCTCCTCAGAAAGATTCTCTCCAGTTTCTATCTGAAGACGTTTCCTTTCTCACCGTAAGCCTCCAAGTGCTCCTGAATATCCCTTCGCAGACTAAACAAAAACAGCATTATGATACTACTCAATGAATAGTGAAGCTTAACTGTGTGAGCAGAATTCACGTGACATTGAGCGTATTCACAGAAAGCTTCCTTCTGGTTTCTGTCTGAGGTTATCTCTTTTTCAGGATATTCTAAAGAGCATTCTGAAAATACCTTTCTTAGATTGCACAGAAACAGTGATTTCAAACTGATCAATCCGAAGACTGATTTAACTCTGTGAGATAAATGCAAACATCACGAAATATTTGCGCAGAGGGTTTCTCTCCAATTTTCGATGGAAGACATTTCCTTGCTTGACACAGGCCTCCAGTAGCCACTTACTATCCCTTCACAGAATCCTCAAAGACCGACTTTCAAACTGGGAAATGTAGAGTAAGCTTTAACCCTGTGAAAAAATGTACAGATCAGAGAGCAGTTTCTTTGAGTCCTTCTTTCTGCTTTTTATTGGACTACGTTTCACTTTTTGGCATAATCTGCAAGGTGCTCCGAATATCACTCTTTTGGTTTGACAAGAACAGTGTTCAAGCTGTGCCTTATGTGAAGAAATTTGTAACTTCCTGAGTGGAATGCACACGTCACTAAGCAGTTTCTCAGAAAGCTTCTCTCCAGTTTATATCTGACTATATTTCCTATTTCATCATAGGCCCGAATGTGATCCCAAATATCACTTCGCGGGTCCATGAATGCGGTAGTTTCCAATGTGTGTAATGTAAAGAAAGCTTCATCTATGTGAGATGAATAAACATAGCAAAAGCAGATTCACAGAAAGCTTCATTCCCGTTTTTATCTGAAGATATTTCCTTTTTCACCATAGTCCTGAATGTGCTCCCGAAGGTCACTTCGTGGGTCTTTCCATGACAGTTTCCAAGCTGTGTAATGTAAAGTAAGCTTTATCTATGTGAGACAATGACGCATATCACAGAGTAGTTTCCTAGAAAGCTTCTTTCCCGTTTTTTCTGAGGCCATTTCCCTTTTTGCAATCGGCATCAACATGGTCCTGAATATCACTTGGTACATGTTTCTCCAAAAGGGTTTTCTCTACGCTGTATGAGAATAGAGGTATAACACTGTGAATTAAATGAACACGTCACAGAGCAGTTCCTCAGAAAGCTCATCTCCAATTTCGGTCTGAACATATTTCCTTTTTGACTGTAAGCCTCAAAGGGCTCCCGAATATCCCATCACACGTGAACGTACACAGGGTTAGAAAACTGCTCAATGAAAAGGGAGGCTTAACTGAGCAGGAGGAAATAAGACAACCCAGAACAGTTTCACAGAAAGCTTCCTTCTGGATTTTACCTGAGGACATTTCTCTCTCCATATTCTTAGGATCGTTCTGAAATGTCCTTCCGCAGATGCCACAAAAACAGTGATTTCAAGCTGCTCAATCAAAAGAATGGTTTACCTCTATGAGACGAATACACACATTGCAAAGCAGTTGCTCAGAAAGATTCTCTGCAGGTTTCATCGGAAGACGTTACCTTACTCACCACAAGACTCCGGGCATCACTAAATATCCCTTCACAGTCCCTTTAAAGACAGAGTTTCGAAACTGGGCAACATAGAGTAAGCATTAACTGTGTGATGTGAATGCACATATCAGAGAGAAGATTCTGGGAATGCTTCTTCCTTTATTTTATTTCAGTATATTTCACTATTCACCATAGTCTTCAATGTGCACCAAAATATGATATTTTCAGTTTCACAAGAACAGTGTTCCAACACTGCGTTGCAGGAAACGAGGTATAACCCTCTGAGTGGAATGTATACATCAGAATGTACTTTCTCAGAAAGCTTCTATCCAATTTTTTTCTGAAGATATCTCCTCTTTCACTGTAGGCCTGAAAGTGCTCCCGAATGTCACTTGGCAGATCCGTGCATGACGGAGTTTGAAAACTGCGTAATATAAGAAAACGTTTAACTAGGCGAGATGAATAAACATATCTAACACAAAGCAGGTTAAAAGAAATATTCGTTCCAGTTTTTGTCTTAGGATATTTCATTTTTCACCCGAGCCTTACCTATACTCCCGAATGTCTCTTGCTAGCTTTTTCTCCAAAAGAAATTCCAGAATCCTCTAGGAGAAGAAAGGTATATTTCTGTGAGTGGAATGCACACGTGACAAAGCAGCTCCTCTGAAAACTTCTCTCCAGCTTGTATCTGAAGAATTTTCCTTTCTTACTGTGAGACTCAAAGCGCTCCTGAATATCCCTTCTCAGAAGAAACAAAAACAGTGTTATGATACTCCTCAATGAAAAGAGAAGCTTAACTGTGTGAGTGGAATTCACGTGACAAAGAGAAGTTTCACAGAATCTTCCTTCTGGTTTCTCTCTGAGGCATTTCTTTTTCAGTATATTCTATTTTTTTTTTTTTTTTGAGGCGGAGTCTTGCTCTGTCGCCCGGACTGGAGTGCAGTGGCCAGATCTCAGCTCACTGCAAGCTCCGCCTCCCGGGTTTATGCCATTCTCCTGCCTCAGCCTCCGGAGTAGCTGGGACTACAGGCGCCCGCCACCTCGCCCGGCTAGTTTTTTGTATTTTTAGTAGAGATGGGGTTTCACCGTGTTAGCCAGGATGGTCTCGATCTCCTGACCTCGTGATCCGCCCGTCTCGGCCTCCCAAAGTGCTGGGATTACAGGCTTGAGCCACCGCGCCCGGCCGAGATGTGGTTTCACCGTGTTAGCCAGGATGGTCTCGATCTCCTGACCTCGTGATCCGCCCGACTCGGCCTCCCAAAGAGCTGGGATTACAGGCTTGAGCCACCGTGCCTGGCCTTCAGTATATTCTAAAGAACGTTTCCAAATGTCCTTTCTCAGATTCCACAGAAACAGTGATTTCAAACTGCTTATTCCAAAGAATGATTTAACTCTATGAGATGAATACAAACATCACAGAAGAATTGGATGGAAAGATTCTCTCCGATTTTCGCTGGAAGACATTTCCTTGCTTGACATAGTCCTCCCGTTGCCAATTACTATCCCTTCTCAGAACTCTCAAAGACTGACTTGCAAACTGGGAAATGTAGAGGAAGCTTTAACCCTATGAAAACAATGGACATGTCAGAGAGCAGTTTCTTCGAGTGCTTCTTTCTGTTTTTTATTGTATGACATTTCACTCTTTGTCATAGTCTTCAATGTGCTCCGAATATCACTCTTTTGGTTTTACAAGAACAGTGTTCGAACTGTGGCTTATGAGAAGAAAGTTATATCTCCCTGAGTGGAGTGCCCACATCACCAAGCAGATTCTCAGAAAGCTTGTCTGGAGTTTTTAGCTGACTACATTTCCTATTTCAACATAGACTCGAATGTGATCCCAAATATCTTTTCGTGGATCCATCCACGAGGGAGTTTCCAAGTTGTCTAAGGTAAAGAAAGCTTCACCTATGTGAGATGAAAAAATATACCAAAAAGGAGATTAACAGAAAGCTTCTTTCCAGTTTTTATCTGAAGATATTTCCTTTTTCACCATAGCCCTGAATGTGGTCCCGAAGGCTTCTTCATGGATCCGTCCACGACAGTTTCCAAGCTGCGTAATGTAAAGAAAGCATGATATATGTGAGATAGTTACACATATCACAGAGTCTTTTCCTAGAAAGCTTCTTTATAGTTTTTGTCTGTGGCTATTTCCCTTTTGACCATCGGCATCAACATGCTCCCGAATATCATTTGATACCTGTTTCTCCAAAAGGGTTTCCCCGACGCTGTATGTGAAGACAGGTATAACACTGTGAGTGGAGTGCACACGTCACAAAGCAGTTCCTAAGAAAGCTTCTCTCCTGTTTCGGTCTGAACATATTTCCTTTTTCACCGTTAGCCTCAAAGTGTTCCCGAATATCCCAGCACATGCGAAACATACACAGAGTTACAAAACTGCTCAATGAAAAGAGAGGCTTAACTCAGCAAGACGAAATAAGACGACACAGAGCAGTTTCACAGAAAGCTTCCTTCTGTGTTTTACCTGAGGATATTTCTTTCTCCATATTCTAAGAATCGTTCCCAAATATTCTTCCTCAGATTCCACAAAAACAATGATTTCAAGTTGCTCGATCCAACAATGGTTTAACTCTATGAGACGAATACACACATCACAAAGCAGTTGCTCAGAAAGATTCTCTGTAAGTTTCATTGGAAGAAGTTCACTCACTCTCCACAAGCCTCCGGGCTTCACTAAATATCCCTTCACAGATTCCTCAAAGACAGAGTTTCGAGACTGGGAAACATAGAGTAAGCATTAACTCTGTGAAGTGAATACACATATCAGAGAGCAGATTCTTGGAATGCTTGTTCCTCTATTTTATTTCAGTATATTTCCCTATTCGCCATAATCCTCAATGTGCTCCGAAATATCACTTTTTCGGTTTCACAGGAACAGTGTTCAAACACTGCCTTGTGAGGAAAGAGGTATAAATCCTGAGTGGAATGCATGCGTCACAATGTACTTTCTCAGAGAGCTTCTATACAGTTTTTATCTGAAGATATCTCCTCTTTCACCGTAGGCCTGAATGAGCTCCCGAATGTCCCTTCGCAGTTCCATGCATGACGAAGTTTCCAAACTGCATAATATAAGGAAAGTTTTAACCAGGCGAGATGAATAAACATATCTTACACAAAGCAGGTTCACAGAAATCTTCTTTCCAGTTTTTGTCTGAGGACATTTCCTTTTTCACCAGAGCCATAGCTAAACTCCCGAATGTCTCTTGGTAGCTTTTTCTCCAAAAGAAATTTTGGAATCCTCTAGGAGAAGAAAGGTATATTTCTGTGAGTGGAATGCACATGTCACAAAGCAGTTCCTCAGAAAGATTCTCTCCAGTATCTATCTGAAGATGTTTCCTTTCTCACCATAAGCCTCAAAGCACTCTTGAATATTACCTCTCAGATTAAATGAAAACTGTGTTATGATACTCCTCAATGAAAAGAGAAGCCTCACTGTGTGAGCGGAATTCACGTGACACAGAGCAGTTTCACAGAAAGCTTCCTTCTGGTTTCTCTGATGTTTTTTTTTTTTTTTTTTTTTTTTTTTTTTTCTGGATATTCTAAAGAGCGTTTCCAAATGTCCTTTCTCAGCTTCCACAGAAACAGTGATGTCACACTGTTCAATCCAAAGAATGATTTAACTCTATGAGATGAATACAAACATCACAAAAGAGTTGCGCAGAAAACTTCTCTCCAATTTTCGATGGGAGACATTTCCTTGCTCAACACAGGCCTCCGGTTGCCACTTACCATCACTTTGCAGAACCCTCAAGGAACGACTTTCAAACTGGGAAATGTAGAGTAAGCTTTAATCCTGTGAAAAGAATGTACATATCAGAGAGCAGTTTCTTCGAGTCCTTCTTTCTACTTTTTAATGGACTACGGTTCACTTTTTGGCAAAATATACAATGTGCTCCGAGTATCACTCTTTCAGGTTTACAGGAACAGTGTTCAAACTGTGCCTAATGAGAAGAAAGTTGTAACAACCTGAGTGGAATGCACACGTCACCAATCAGTTTCTCAGAAAAATTCTCTTCTGTTTTCTTCTGACTATATTTCCTATTTCACCATATGCCCGAATGTGATTCCAAATATGCCTTTGCAGATCCATCCACGAGGGAGTTTCCAAGCTGCATAATGTAAGAAAAGCTTCATCTATGTGAGATGAATAAACATAGCAAAAAGCAGATTCACAGAAGGCTTCTTTCCAGTTTTTATCTGAAGATATTTCCTTTTTCACGATAGTCCTGAATGTGCTCCCGAAGGTCCCTTTCTTTATCTGTCTATGACAATTTCCAAGCTGTGAAATATAATGAAAGATTTATATATGTGAGATGATTACACATACCACAGAGTAGTATCCTAGAAAGCTTCTTTCCATTTTTTTGTCTGAGTCTATTTCCCTTTTCACCATCGGCATCAACATGCTCCCAAATATCACTTGGTACCTGTTTCTCCAAAAGGGTTTCCCAGACGCTGTAGGAGAAGGGAGGTATAACACTGTGAATGTAATGCACACGTCTCAAAGCAGTTCCTCGCAAAGTTTATCTCCAGTTTCGGTCTGAACATATTTCTTTTTTCACTGTAAGCATCAAAGTGCTCCCAAATATTCCATCACACTCTAAATATACACAGGGTTCGAAAACTGCTCAATGAAAGGAGAGACTTAACTGAGCAAGAGGAATTAAGACGACACAGAGCACTTTCTCAGAAAGCTTCCTACTGGATATTTCCTGAGGATATTTCTTTCTCCATAATCTAAGGATCGTTCCCAAATGTCCTTCCTCAGATTCCCCAAAAACAGTGATTTCAACCTGGTCTATCAGAAGAATGGTGTGCCTCTATGAGACGAATACACACATTGCAAAGCAGTTGCTCAGAAGGTTTCTCTGCAAGTTTCATCAGAAGACATTTCCTTGTTCACCTCAAGCCTCCGGGCATCACTAAATATCCCTTCACAGATCCCTTAAAAATAGAGGTTCGAAACTGGGCAACATGGAGTAAGGATTAGTTCTGTGATGTGAATGCACATATCAGAGAGGAGATTCTTGGAACGCTTCTTCCTTGATTTAATTCAGTATATTTTACTA
Organism: Piliocolobus tephrosceles; assembly: GCF_002776525.5. Lineage (NCBI taxonomy): Eukaryota > Metazoa > Chordata > Mammalia > Primates > Cercopithecidae > Piliocolobus > Piliocolobus tephrosceles. The sequence goes on from NC_045440.1 coordinate 42,187,042, forward strand.
TTCGCCATTGTTCTCAGTACGCTCCAAAATACCACTTTTTCGGTTCCACAGGAACAGTTTTCAAACGCTGCCTTGTGAGAAAAGAGGTATAACTCCCTGAGTGGAATGCATACATCAAAAAGCAGTTTCTCAGAAAGCTTCTATCCACTTTTATCTGAAGATATCTCGTCTTTCACCGTAGGCCTGAATGTGCTCCCGAATGTCCCTTCGCGGATCCATGCATGATGGAGTTTCCAAACTGCATAATATAAGAAGAGGTTTAACTATGTGAGATGAATAAATATTTCTAACACGAAGCAGTGTCACAGAAATCTTTTTCCAGATTGGGTCTGAGATATTTCCTTTTTCTTTATAGCCCTCCCTGTACTCTCGAATGTCTCTTGGTATCTTTTTCTCCAAAAGGGATTTCAGAATCCTCTAGGAGAAAAAAGGTATATTTCTGTGAGGGGAATGCAAATGTCACAAAGCAGCTCCCCAGAAAGCTTCTATTCAGTCTCTATCTGAACTCTATCTGAAGACGATTTGTTTCCTACCGTCAGCCTCAAAGCGCTCCTGAATATCTCCTCACAGAATAAAGAATACCAGTGTTATGATACCGCTGAATGAAAGAGAATCTTAACTGTGTGAGCGAAATTCACGTGACACAGAGCAGTTTCACAGAAAGCTTCCTTCTGGTTTCTCTTTGAGGTTATTTCTTTTACAGGATATTCTAAAGTGCGTTGGGAAATATAGAGTAAGCTTTAACCCTGTGAAACGAATGGACATGTAAGAGAGTAGTTCCTTTGAGTGCTTCTTTCTGTTTTCCATTGCACGACGTTTCACTTTTTGCCACAATCTTCAATGTGCTCCGAATATCACTCGTTTGGTTTTCCAGGAACAGTGTTCAAACTGTGCCTTATGAGAAGAAAGTTACAACTCTCTGAGTGTAATTCACACATCATGAAGCAGTTTCTCAGAAAGCTTCTCTTCAGTTTTTATCTGACTATACTTCCTATTTCACCATAGGCCCGAATGTGATCCCAAATATCTCTTCATGGATCCATCCACGAGGGAGTTTCCAAGCTGTGTAACGTAAAGAAAGCTTCATCTATGTGAGATGAATAAACATAGCAAAAAGCAGATTCACAGAAAGCTTCTTTCCAGTTTTTATATGAAGATATTTCCTTTTTCACCATACTCCTGAATCTGCTCCCGAATATCCCTTCATGTATCCGTCCATGAAAATTTTCAAGCTGCGTAACGTAAAGAAAGCTTTATCTATGTGAGGTGATTTCACATACCACAGAGTCGTTTCCTAGAAAGCTTCTTTCTAGTTTTTTTCTGAGACTATTTCCCTTTTCACCATCAGCATTAACATGCTCCTCAATATCACTTGGTACCTGTTTCTCCAAAAGGGTTTCCCCATGCTGCATGAGGAGAGGGGTATAACACTGTGAGTGAAATGCTCACGTCACAATGCAGTTCCTCAGAAAGCTTCTCTACAGTTTAGTTCTGAGCATATTTCCTTTTTCACCATAAGCCTCAAAGTGCTCCCGAATATCCCATCACTTGCTAAACATACACAGGGTGAGAAAACTGCTCAATGAAAAGAGAGGCTAACCTGAGTGAGAGGAATTAAGACGACATAGGGCAGTTTCACAGAAAGCTTCCTTCTGGATTTTACCTGAGAATATATCTTTCTTCATATTCTAAGTATTGTACCAAAATGTCCTTCCTCAGATTCCACAAAAACAGTGATTTCAAGCTGCTCAATCCAAAGAATGCTTTAACTCTATAAGACGAATACATACATTGCAGAGCAGTTTCTCAGAATGATTCTCTGCAGGTTTCATCGGAAGACGTTTCCTTGCTCATCAGAACCCTCCGGATGTCACTAAATATGCCTACACAGATTCTTCAAAGAGAGAGTTTTGAAACTGGGCATCACAGAGTAAGCATTAACTCTGTGAAGTGAATGCACATATCAGAGAGCAGGTTCTTGGAACACCTGTTCCTCAATTTTATTTCAGTATATTTCCCTATTCGTCATAGTCCACATTCCACTCCGAAATATCTCTTTTTAAATTTCACAGGAATAGTGTTCAAGCGCTACATTGTGTGAAACGAGGTATAACTCCCGGAGTGGAATGCATATATATCACAAAGGAGTTTCTCAGAAATCTTCTATCCAGTTTTTATCTGAGGATATCTCCTCTTTCACCGTAGGCCTGAAAGTGCACCCGAATGTCCCTTCGTGGATCCGTTCATGACGGACTTTCCAAATTGCGTAATATGAGAAAAGTTTTAACTATGTGAGAGGAATAAATATATCTAACACAAAGCAGTTTCACAGATATCTTCTTTTCAGTTTTTTGCTTAGGATATTTACTTTTTTACCATAGCCCTCCATATACACACGAATGTCTCTGGTAGCTCTTTCTCCAAAAGGGATTCCAGAATTCTCTAGGCGAAGAAAGATGAGTGGAATGCACACATCATTCTCTGAGTGGAATGCACCCGTCATTCTGTGAGTTGAATTCTGTGAAAGCTTCTCTTCAGTTTCTATCTGAACACGTTTCCTTTCTCACCGTAAGCCTCAAAGTGCTCCTGTATATCCCTTTGCAGACTAAACAAAAACAGTGTTATGATGCTGCTCAATGAAAACAGAAGCTTAACTGTGTGAGCAGAACTCACGTGACACAGAGCAGTTTCACAGAAAGCTTCCTTCTGGTTTCTCTCTGAGGTTATTTCTTTTTCAGGATATTCTAAAGAGCATTTTCAAATGTCCTTTCTCAGATTCCACAGAAACAGAGATAGTAAACTACTCAATCCAAAGAATGATTTAACTCTATGAGATGACCACAAACTTCACAAAAGAGTTGCGCAGAAAGATTCTCTCAAATATTCGATGGAAAACATTTCCTTGCTTGACACAGGCCTCCGGTTGCCACTTACTATCCCTTCGCCGAACCCTCAAAGACCGACTTTCAAACTCGGAAATGTAGAATAAGCTTTAACCCTGTGAAAAAATGGACATGTCAGAGAGCAGTTTCTTCGAGTGCTTCTTTCTTTTTTTCATTGTATATTTCAATTTTTCCGTAGTCTTCAATTTGCTCCGAATATCACTCTTTGGTTTTCCAGGAACAGTGTTCAAATTGTGCCTTATGAGAAGAAAGTTATAACTCCCTGTGTGGAATGCATACATCACCAAGCATTTTCTCAGAATGCTTCTCTCTGTCTGATATGACTATATTTCCTATTTCACTATATGCCCGAATGTGATCCCAAATATCCCTTCGCGGATGCATCCACGAGGGAGTTTCCAAGCTGTGTAATATAAAGAAAGCTTCATCTATGTGAGATGACTAAACATAGCAAAAAGCGGATTCACAGAAAGCTTCTTTCCCATTCTAATCTGAAGATATTTCGTTTTTCACCATACTTCTCAAAGTGCTCCTGAAGGTCCCTTTGTGGTTCCATTCAATACAGTTTCCAAGCTAAGTAATGCAAAGAAAGCATTATTTATGTGAGATGATTAAACATATCACAGAGTAGTTTATTAGATAGCTTTTTCCAGTTTTCATCTGAGGCTATTTCCCTTTTCACCATCGGCATCAACATGCTCCTGAAAATCACTTGGTATTGTTTCTCCAAAAGGGTTTACCCAACACTGTATGAGAAGAGGGGTATAACACTCTGAGTGGAATGCACACGTCACAAGGCAGTTCCTCGGAAAGCTTCTCTCCAGTTTTGGTCTAAACATATTTCCTTTTTCACATTAAGTAAGTCTCAAAGTTCTCCTGAATATCCCGTCACAGGCTAAGCATACACAGGGTTAGAAAACGGCTCAATGAATAGAGGGGCTTAAGAGTGAGAGCCATTAAGTCGAAACCGAGCAGTTTCACAGAAAGCTTTCGTCTGCATTTTACCTGAGGATATTTCTTTCTCCATGTTCTAAGGATCGTTCCAAAATATACTTCCTCAGATTCCACAAAACAGTTATTTCAAGCTGTTCAATATAAAGAACTGTTTAACTCTAATAGACGAATACACACATCACAAAGCCATTGCTGAGAACCTTTCTCTGCAGGTTTCACCGGAAGACGTTTCCTTGCTCACCACAAGCCTCTGGGCATCACTAAATATCCCTTCACAGATCTTTCAAAGACGGAGTTTTGAAACTGGGCAACATAGAATAAGCATTAAGTCTGTGAAGTGAGTGCACATATCAGAGAGCAGATTCTTGGAACGCTTCTTCCTCGATTTTATTTCAGTATATTTCATTATTCACCATAGTCCTCAATGTGCTCCGAAATGTCATTTTTTGGAATCACAGGAACAGTGTTCAAACAGTGTTCTGCCTTGTGAGAAAAGAGGTATAACTCCATGAGCGGAATGCATGCATCACAAAGTCCTTTCTCAGAAAGCTTCTATCCAGTTTCTATATGAAGATATCTCCTCTTTCACCGTAGCCCTGAATGTGCTCCCGAATATCCCTTCGCAGATCCGTGCATGACGGAATTTCCAAACTGCATAATATAAGACAAGTTTTAACTATACGAGATGAATCAATATACCTAACACAAAGCGTTTCACAGAAATCTTCTTTCCAGTTTTTGTCTGAGGGTATTCCATTTTTCACCATACCTGTCCCTGTACTCCCAAATGTCTCTTGGTAGCTTTTTCTCCAAAAGAGATTTCGGAATCCTCTAGAAGAAGAAAGGTATATTTTTGCGATTGGAATGCATACATCAGAAAGCAGCCTCTCAGAAAGCTTCCCTCCTTTTTTTTTCCTGAAGACGTTTCCTTTCTCACCATGAGTCACAAAGCGCTCCTGAATATCCCCTCGCAGACTAAGCAAAAACAGTGTTATGATACTGCTCAATGAAAGGAGAAGCTTAACTGTGTGAGCAGAATTCATGTAACACAGGACAGTTCCACAGAAAGTTTCCTTCTGCTTTCTCTCTGTGTTTATTACTTTTTAAGCATATTCTAAAGTGTGTTTCCAAATGTCCTTTCTCAGATTCCACAGAAACAGTGATTTCAAACTGCTCAATCGAAAGGATGATTTAACTCTATGAGACGAATACAAACATCTCAAAAGTGTTATGCTAAAAGCTTCTCTCCAATTTTCGATGAAAGACACTTCCCTGCTCGACACAGGCCTCTGGTTGCCACTTACTATCCCTTTGGAGAACCCTCAAAGACCGACTTTCAAACTGGGAAATGTAGGGGAAGCTTTAACCCTGTTAAAATAATGGACGTGTCAGAGAGCAGTTTCTTTGCGTGCTTCTTTCTGTTTTTTATTGGATGACAATTCACTTCTTGCCGTAATTTTCAATGTGCTCCGAATATTACTCTTTCAGTTACAGGAACAGTGATCAAACTGTGCCTTATGAGAAGAAAGTTATAACTCAATGCATATTCACATAGCCTCTCAGTAGCTGCATTCACTTCACAGAGTTCATGTTTACTCTATGTTGACCAGTTTTGAAACTATGTCTTTGAAGAATCTGTGAAGGGATGTTTAGTGACGCCCAGAGGCTTGTGGTGAGCAAGGAAAGGTCTTCCGATGAAACCTGCAGTTTCCAATTAAAACTTTGATGGAAGCTTTGTGAGAAACTTCTTTGTGATATATGAATTCATCTCACAGAGGTACAACATAGACCTCATGAAACAGTTTGCTAACACCGTTGTCGTGGAATCTGCAAAGTGATAGTTGGGAGCGCATTGAGGCCTATGTTGTAAAAGGAAATATCTTCAGATAAGAACTAGAAAGAAGCTTTCTGAGAAATTGCTTTCTGATGTGTGAATTCATTATGCAGAGTTTCACCTTTCCCTTCTAGTAGCAGTTTGCTAACACTGTTTTCGTGGATTCTGCAAAGCGATATTTGGGAGCTCATTGAGGGCTATGGTGAATAAGGAAATATTATCTGATAAAAGCTGGAAAGAAGCGTTCAGAGAAACTGCATTGCGATGTGTGAATGCAACTCACACAGTTACAATTTTTTCTTCAGGGATCAGTTTGCTAAGACAGTTTTCTTGAAATCTGCATTGGGACAGTTCTTAGTGTAATGAAGCTTATGGTGAAAAAGGAAATATCCTCAGATAAAAACTAGAAAGAAGCTTTCTCAAAAACTTCATTGTGATATGTGAATACGTCTCACAGTTACACTTACGTTTCATGGAGCAGTCGAATAGACTGCCTTTGAGGAACCTGAGAAGGGCTACATTGGATTGCATTGAGGCCTACCGTGATAGAGGAAATATCCTCAATTTAAACCTTGATAGAAGGTTTGCAAGAAACTTCTTTATGATATGTGAATTCATATCACATCGTTACAACCTAGACCTCGTGAAGCAGTTTGGTAACACCATTGTCGTGGAATCTGCAATGTGATATTTGGGAGCGCATTGAGGCCAATGTTGTAAAAGGAAATATCCTCAGATAAAAACAGGAAAGAAATGTTCTGAGAAACTGCACTGTGACAGGTGAATGCAACACACAAGATTACCCTTTCCTTTCCATGGATTCGCTTACAAACAGTGTTTTCTTGAAATCTACTTAGGAATATTTCTTGGCACCATGAAGGTTATGGCGACAAAAGAAATATCTTCAAATAAAAACTAGAAAGGAGCTTTCTGAGAAACCTATTTGTGATATGTGAATTCATCTCTCAGAGTTACAACTTACTCTTCATGAGGCAGTTTGCTAACCCTGTTGTCGTGGAATCTGCAAAGTTATATTTGGGAGCGCATCGAGGCCTATGGTGAAGAAGGAAATATCCTCAGATAAAAACTAGAAAGAAGCTTTCTGAGAAATTACTTTCTTATGTGTGAATTCATCACGCAGAGTTTCACCCTTCCCTTCTGGTAGCAGTTTGCTAACACTGTTTTCGTGGATTCTGCAAAGTGATATTTGGGAGCTCATTGAGGGCTATGGTGAAACGGGAAATATTCTCTGATAAAAACTGGAAAGAAGCATTCAGAGAAACTGCATTGTGATGTGTGAATGCAACTCACAGAGTTACAATTTTCAGGAATCAGTTTGCTAACACAGTTTTCTTGAAATCTGCAGTAAGATACTTCTTAGGGCAATGAAGCTTATGTTGACAAAGGAAATATCCTCAGAAAAAAACTAAAAAGATCCTTTCTCAGAAACTTCTTTGTGCAGTGTGAATTCATCTCACCGATTTACACTTCCATTTCATGGAGTAGTCGAATAAGACTGCCTTTGAGTTGCCTGAGAAGGGTAACTTAAATCGCACTGAGGCCTACGCTGATAGAGGAAATATCCTCAATTAAAACATTGATAGAAGCTTTGTGAAAAACTTCTTTGTGGTATGAGAATTCATTTCTCAGAGTTACAACCTAGACCTCATGAAGCAGTTTGCTAACACCATTGTCGTGGAATCTGTAAAGTAATATTTGGGAACGCATTGAGGCCTATGGTGAAAAAGGAAATATGCTCAGATAGAAAACTGGAAAGAAGCGTTCTGAGAAACTGCATTGTGACATGTGAATTCAACTCACAGTGTTACAGTCTCCTTTCCATGGATCCATTTGCTAGCAGTGTTTTCTTGAAATCTACATTGGGATATTTCTTAGGGCAATGAAGCTTACAGTGACAAAGGAAATATCTTCAAAGAAATACTAGAAAGGAGCTTTCTGAGAAATTGCTTTCTGATGTGTGAATTCATCACGCAGAGAGTTTCACCTTTCCCTTCTGTTGGCAGTCTGTGAACACTGTTTTGATGGATTCTGTAAAGTGATATTTGGGGGCTCATTGAGGCCTATGGTGAAAAAAGAAATATTCTCTGATAAAAACTGGAAAGAAGCGTTCAGAGAAACTGCATTGCGATGTGTGAATGCAACTCACACAGTTAACATTTTCTCTTCAGGGATCAGTTTGCTAACACAGTTTTCTTGAAATCTGCAATGAGATACTTAGAGCTATGCCACTTACAGTGAGAAAGGTAATATCCTCAGATAAAAACGTGAAGGAAGCTTTCTGAGAAATTGCTTCCTGATATGTGACTTCATATCACAGAGTTACACAACTATTTTCATGCAGCCGTTTGCTAGCAGCTTTTTTGTGGATTCTGAGAAATGATATTTCGGATAGGTTTGAAGAGTATAAAGACAAAGGAAATATCCTCCGAGAAAAACCGGAATGAAGCTTTCTGAGAAACTGCTTTGTGATGTGTGAATTCATTTCACAGTGTTACACCACTCTTTCATGGAGGAGTTTGCTAGCAGTGGTTTTGTGGAATTTCAGAAGTGATATGTTGGATTTCATTGAATCCCACGGTGAATAATGAAATATCCTCAGACAAATCTGGAGAGAAGTCCTCTCAGAAACTTCTTGTTTTTGGGTGAGTTCAGCTCACAGAGTTACATCATCGTTTTCTTTGAGAAGCTTGGTAACAGTGTTTTCACAGAATCTCAAATAAGACACACGGTGGCGCTCTGAGACCACAAATAACGTCAGCTCAAAAAAGAAAGCCGCTTTCAGAGAAACTGCTTTGTGCTGTGTGAATTCAACTCACTGAGATACACCGGTATTTCATGCAGCCATCGGCTAGCCCTGCTTTTGTGGATCTGAGAACTCATATTTCGGATTCCATTGCAGACTATAGGGCAAAAGGAAAATCCTCGGATAAAAATGAGAAAGAGACTTTCTGAGAAACTTCTTTGTGACGTATGAATTCATCTCACAGAGTTAGTTACGCCTTTCTCCTCATGATGCCATTTGCTAAGACTTCTCGTGGAATTGGCAAAGTGATATTCGGGAGCCCATGGATGTCTATGGTGAAAAAGGGAATATGCTCTGATAAAAACTGGAAAGAGTCATTCAGAGAAACTGCATTGTGATGTGAGAATGCAACTCACACAGTGACGCTTTTCTCTTCAGGGATCAGTTTGCTAACAGTTTTCTTGAAATCTGAAGTGGGACACTTCTTAATGCAATGAAGCTTATGGTGACAAAGGAAATATCCTCAGATAAAAACTAGAAAGTGATATTTGGGAGCCTATGGAGGTCTATGGTGAAAAAGGAAATATCCTCAGATAAAAACTGGAAAGAAGCATTCTGAGAAACTGCATTGTGATATGTGAATGCAACTCACAGTGTTACAGTCTCCTTTCCATGGATCCGTTTGCTAGCAGTGTTTTCTTGAAATCTACATTGGGATATTTCTTAGGGCGATGAAGGTTATGGTGGCAAAGGAAATATCTTCAAATAAATACTAGAAAGGAGCTTTGTGAGAAACCTATTTGTAACATTTGAATTCATCTCACAGAGTTACAAGCTAGTCTTCAAGAGGTAGTTTGCTAACAATGTTGTTGTGGAATCTACAAAGTGATATTTGGGAGTGCATCGAGGCCTATGGTGAAAAAGGAAATATCCTCAGATAATAACTAGAAAGAAGCTTTCTGATAAACTGCTTTCTGATGTGTGAATTCATCACGAAGAGTTTCACCTTTCCCTTCTGTTTTTTTTGGATGATATTTCACTTTTTGCCATAGTCTTCAATGTGCTCCAAATATCACTCCTTTGGTTTTACAGGAACACTGTTCAAACTGTGTCTTATGAGAAGAAAGTTACAACTCCCTGAGTGGAATATTTACATCACCAAGCAGTTTCTCAGAAAGTTTCTTTCCATATTTTAACTGATTATATTTCCTATTTCACCATAGGCCCAAAAGTGATCCCAACTATCCCTTCGTGGATCCATCCATCACGGAGTTTCCAAGCTGTGTAATGTAAAGATAGCTTCATCTATGTGAGCTGAATAAACAGCAAAAAGCAGATTCACGGAATGCTTCTTTCCAGTTTTTTTAAAGATATTTCCTTTTTCACCGTAGTCCTGAATGAGCTCCCGAATGTCAATTTGTGGATTCGTCCATAAGAGTTTCCAAGCTGCATAATGTGAAGAAAGCTTTATCTATGTGAGATAATTACACATATCACAGAGTATTGTCCTAGAAAGCTTCTTTCCAGCTAGTGTCTGAGGCTATTTCCCTTTTCAACATCCACATCAACATACTCCCGCACATCACTTGTTACCTGTTTCTCCAAAAGGGTTTCTCTGACGCTGTATGAGAAGAGAGGTATAACACTGTCAGTTCAATGCACACATCACAAAGCAGTTCCTCGGAAAGTTCCTCTCAATTTTCGGTCTGAACACATATTCTTTTTCACCATAAGCCTCGAAGATCTCTCAAATATCCCATCACAAGCTAAACATACACAGGGTTAGAAAACTGCTCAATGAAAAAAGAGGCTTAAATGAGTGAGAGGAATGATGGCGACACAGAGCAAAGAAAGCTTCCTTCTGGATTTTACCTGAGGATATTTCTTTCCCCATATTCTAAGGATTGGTCCCTAATGTCCTTCCTCAGATGCCAAAAAAGAAGTGATTTCAAGCTGCTCAATCGAAAGAATGGTTTAACTTCTTGAGACTAATGCACACATCGCAAAGTCGTAGATCAGAATTTTTCTCTGCAGCTTTCATCCGAAGACGTTTGATGCTCAGCACAAACTTCCATGCATCACTAAATATCTGTTCACAGATTATTCAAAGAGAGAGTTTCAAAGCTGGGCAACAGAGAGTAAGCATTATCTCTGAGAAGTGAAAGCACATATCAGAGAGCAGATTCTTGGAAGGCTTCTTCCTCGATTTTATTTCAGTACAGTTCACTATTTGCCGTAGTCCTCAATACACTCTGAAATATCATTTTTTCGGTATCACAGAGTTTTGAAACTGGTCAACATAGAGTAAGCATTAACTCTGTCAAGTGAATGCACATATCAGAGAGCAGATTCTTGGAATGCTTCCTCCTCGATTTTACTTCAGTGTATTTCACTCTTCGCCATAGTCCTCAATACGCTCAGAAATATCACTTTTTCAGTTTCACAGGAACAGTGTTCAAACGCTGCCTTGTGAGAAAAGAGGTATAACTCCCTTAGTGGAATGCATACATCACAAAGTCGTTTCTCAGAAACCTTCTATCCAGTTTTTATCTGAACATATCTCCTCTTTCACCGTAGGCCTGAATGTGCTCCCGAATGTCCCTTCGCAGATCCGAGCATGACAAAGTTTCCAAACCGCGTGATATCAGAAAAGTTTTAACTATGTGAGATGAATAAATAAATTTAACACAAAGCAGTTTCACAGAAATCTCATTTCCAGTTTTGTTCTGAGGATATTTCCTTTTTCATCAAAGCCCTACTTATATTCCCAAATGTCTCTTGGTAGCTCCTTCTCCAAAAGGGATTCTGTAATCCTCTAAGAGAAGAAAGGTATATTTCTGTGAGTGGAATGCACACGTCACAAGGCAATTCCCCAGAAAACTTCTCTTCACTTTCTATCTGAAGACATTTCGTTTCTCACCGTCAGTCTCAAAGCACTCCTGAATATCCCCTCGCAGACTAAACAAAAACAGTGTTATGATACTGCTCAACGTAAAGAGAAGCTTAACTGTGTGAGTGGAATTTACGTGACACAGAGCAGTTTCACTGAAAGCTTCCTTCTGGTTTCTCTCTGAGGTTATTTCTTTTTCAGGATATTGTAAAGAGCGTTTCTAAATGTCCTTTATGAGATTCCACAAAGAAAGTGATTTCAAACTGCTCAATCCAAGGAATGATTTAACTCTATGAGATGAATGCAAACATCATAAAACAGTTGTGCAGAAAGTTTCTCTCCATTTTTCGATGGAAGACGTTTCCTTGCTCGACACAGGCCTCCGGTTGCCACTTACACTTCCATCGCAGAACCCTCAAACACCGAATTTCAAAATGGGAAATGTAGAGTAAGCTTTACCCATGTGAAAACAATGGACACATCAGAGAGCAGTTTCTTCGAGTGTTTTTTATTGGACAACATTTCACTTTTTGCCATAATCTTCAATGTGCTTCAAATATCACTCTTTTCATTTTACAGCAACAGTGTTCAAACTGTGCCTTATGAGAAGAAAGTTATAACTCCCTGCGTGGAACCCACACATCACCAAGCAGTTTCTCAGAAAGCTTCTCTCCAGTTTTTATTGGACTATATTTCTTATTTCACCATAGGCCCGAATGTGATCCCAAATATCCCTTTGCAGATCCATCCATGAGGGAGTTTCCAAGATGCGTAATATAAAGAAAGCTCCATCTATGTGAGTTGAATAAACAGTGAAAAGGAGATTCACAGAAAACTTCTTTGCAGTTTTTATCTGAAGATATTTCCTATTTCGCCATAGCCCTGAATGTGCTCCTGAAGGTCGCCTCCTGGATCCATCCGTGACAGTTTCAAAGCTGCGTACTGTAAAGAAAGCTTTATCTATGTGAGATGATTACACAAATGATCGAGTAATTTCCTATAAAGCTTCTTTCTGGTTTGTGTCTGAGGCTATTTCCCTTTTCACCATTGGCATCAACATGCTCGCGAATATCACTTCTTACCTGTTTCTCCAAAAGTGTTTCCCTGAAGCTGTATGTGAAGAGAGGTATAACAGTGTGAGTGGAATGCACACATCACAAAGCAGTTCCTCAGCAAGATTCTCTCCAATTTCTGTCTGAAAATATTTCCTTTTTCACCGTTAGCCTCAAAGTGTTCCCAAATATCCCAGCACATGCTAAACATACACAGGGTTAGAAAACTGCTCAACCAAAAGGGAGGCTTAACTAGGCGAGAGGAATTAAGACAACACAGACCAGTTTCACAGAAAGCTTCTTACTGGATTTTTCCTGAGGATATTTCTTTTTCCATATTCTAAGGAACGTTCCCAAATGTCCTTCCTCAGATTCCACAGAAACAGTGATTTCAAGCTGTTCAATCCAAAGAACGGTTTAACTCTATGAGACAAATACACACAACGCACAGCAGTTGCTCAGAAATATTCTCTGCAGGTTTCATCGGAAGACATTTCCTCACTCACCACAAGACTCCAGGCGTCACTAAATATCCCTTCACAGATCCTTCAAAGACAGCGTTTCAAAACTGGGCAACACAGAGTAAGCATGAACTCTGTGAAGTTAATGAATATATCAGAGAGCAGCTTCTGGGAACGCTTCTTCCTTGATTGGATTTCAGTATATTTCACTATTCGCCATAGTCCTCAATGTGCTCCGAAATATCACTTTTTCAGTTTCACATGAACAATGCTCAAACACTACCTTGTGAGAAAAGAGGTATAACTCCCTGAGTGTAATGCATACATCACAAAATAGTTTCTTAGAAAGTTACTATCCAGATTTTATCTGAAGATATCTCCTCTTTAACCATACGTGTGAATGTTCTCCCGAATGTCCCTGCGCAGATCCGAGCATGATGGAGTTTACAAACCACGTAATAGCAGAAAAGTTTTAACTATGCGAGATGATTAAATATATCTAACACAAAGCAGTTTCACAGAAATCTTCTTTCCAGTTTTTCTCTGAGGATATTTCCTTTTTCACCAAAGCCCTACTTATACTCCCGAATGTCTCTTGGTAGCTCCTTCTCCAAAAGGGATTCCGTAATCCTCTAAGAGAAGAAAGGTATATTTGTGTGAGTGGAATGCACGCGTCACAAAGCAGCTCCCCAGAAAGCTTCTCTTCAGTTTCTATCTGAACACGTTTGGTTTCTCACTGTCATTCTCAAAGCCCTTCTGAATACCCCTCGCAGACTAAACAAAAACAGTGTTATGATACTGCTCAATGAAAAGAGAAGCTTAACTGTGTGAGAGGAATTTATGGAACGCAGAGAAGTTTCACAGAAAGCTTCCTTCTGGTTTCTCTCTGAGGTTATTTCTTATTCAGGATATTCTAAAGAGCATTTCCAAATGTCCTTTCTCAGATTCCACAGAAAGAGTGATTTCAAACTACTCAATCCAAAGAATGATTTAACTCTATGAGATAAGCACAAACTTAAAAAAGAGTTGCACACAAAGCTTCTCTAAAATATTCGATGGAAGACATTTCCTTTTTTGACACAGGCCTTTGGTTGCCACTTACTATCCCTTTGGAGAACCCTCAAAGAACGACTTTCATACTGGGAAATGTAGCGTATGCTTTAACCCTGTGTAAAAATGGACATGTCAGAGAGCAGTTTCTTCGAGTGCTTCTTTCTGTTTTTTATTGGACATTTGAATTTTGCCATAGTCTTCAATGTGTTCCGAATATCACTCTTTTGGTTTTACAGGAACAGTGCTCAAATTGTACCTTATGAGAAGAAAGGTATAACTCCCTGAGTGGAAAGCACACATCACCAAGCAGTTTCTCAGAAAGCTTCTCTCCCGTTTTGATCTGATCAAATTTCCTATTTCACTATAGGCCCGAATGTGATACCAAATATCCCTTCGCGGATTCAACCACGAGGGAGTTTCCAAGCTATGTAATGTAAAGAAAGCTTCATCTATGTGAGATGAATAAACATAGCAAAAAGCAGATTCACAGAAAGCTTCTTTCCCATTTTTTTCTGAAGATATTTCGTTTTCACCAAAGTCCTCAAAGTGCTCCAGAAGGACCCTTATTGGATCCGTCCATGACAGCTTCCAAGCTGTGTAATGTAAAGAAAGCATTATCTATGTGAGATGATTACACATATGACAGAGTAGTTTCCTAGAAAGCTTTTCCCAGTTTTAGTCTGAGGCTACTTCCCTTTTCACCATCGGCACCAACATGCTCCCGAATATCACCTGATACCTGTTTCCCCAAAACGGTTTCCCTGATGCCGTATGAGAATAGAGGTATAAGACTGGGAATGGAATGCACACGACACAAAGCAGTTCCTCGGAAAGCCTCTCTCCAGTTTTGCTCTGCACATAATTCCTTTTTCACCATAAGGTTCATAGTGCTCCTGAATATTCCATCACACTCTAAACATACACAGATTTGAAATCTGCTCAACGAAAAGAGAGGCTTAAATGAGTGAGAGGAATTAAGATGACACACAGCAGTTTCACAGAAAGCTTCTGGGTTTTACCTGAGGATATTTCTTTCTTCATATTAGAAGGATCGTTTCCAAATGTCCTTCCTCAGATGCCACAAAAAAAGTGATTTCAAGCTGCTCAATCCAAAGAATGGTTTAACTCTATGAGACTAATACACACATCACAAAGCAATGGCTCAGAAAGTTTCTCTGAAGGTTTCATCAGAAAATATTTCCTTGCTCACCAGAAGCCTCTGGGGGTCACTAAATATCGCTTCACAGATACTTCAAAGACCGAGTTTCAAAACTGGGCAACATAGAGTAAGCATTAACACTTTGAAGTGAATGCACACATCAGAGAGCAAATTATTGGAAGGCTTCTTCCTCGATTTAATTCAGTATATTTCACTATTCTCCATAGTTCTCAGTGCGCTCCGAAATATCACTTTTTCGGTTTCACAGGAACAGTGTTCAAATGCTGTCTTGTGAGAAAAGAGGTGTGACTCCCTGAGTGGAATGCATACATAACAAAGTAGTTTCTCAGAGGCTTCTATCCAGTTTTAATCTGAAGGTATATCCTCTTTCACCGTATGCATGAATATGCTCCCGAATGTCCCTTCACCGATCTGTGCATGACGGAATTTCCAAACTGCGTAATATGAGAAAAGTTTTAACTATGCGAGATGAATGAATATATCTACCACAAAGCAGTTTCACGAAATTTTCTTTCCACTTTTTGTTTGAGGATATTTCCTTTTTCACCACAGTGGTCCCTTTACTACCGAATGTCTCTTGGTAGCTATTACTCCAAAAGGGATTCCAGAATCCTCTCAGAGAAGACATGTATACTTCTCTGAGTGGAATGCACACATCACAACTCAGCTCCTCAGAAAGCTTCTCTCCAGTTTATATGTGAAGACATTTCCTTTCTCACCGTAAGCCTCCAAATGCTCCTGAATATCCCTTCGCAGACTAAACAAAAACAGTGTTATGATACTGCTCAATGAAAAGAGAAGATACTGTGTGAGTGGAATTCATGTGACATTGAGCCTATTCACAGAAAGCTTCCTTCTGGTTTCTCTCTGAGGTTATCTCTTTTTCAGCATATTCTAAAGAGCGTTCCGAAAAGTCCTTTCTCAGATTCCACAGAAACAGTGATTTCAAACTGCTCAATCCGAAGAATGATTTAACTCTATGACATGAATACAAACATCACAAAAGATTTGCGCAGAGAGTTTCTCTCCAATTTTCGATGGAAGACATTTCCTTGCTTGACACAGGCCTCTGGTTGCCACTTACTATCCCTTTGCAGAACCCTCAGAGACAGACTTTGAAACTGGGAAATGTAGAGTAAGATTTAACCATGTGTAAAGAATGGACTTGTCAGAGAGCAGTTTCTTCGAGTCCTTCTTTCTGTTTTTTATTGGGCAACATTTCACTTTTTTCCATAGTCTCAATGTGCTCTGAGTTTCACTCTTTCATTTTACAGGAAATGTTGTCAAACTGTGCCTTATGAGAAGAAAGTTATACCTCTGTGAGTGTAATGTGCACAACACCACCCAGTTTCTCAGAAAGCTTCTCTCCAGTTTTTATCTGACTATATTTCCTATTTGACCATAGGCCCGAATGTGATCCCAAATATCCCTTCACGGATCCATTCATGAGGGATTTTCTAAGCTGCGTAATATTAAGGAGGCTTCAACTATGTGAGATGATCAAATATAGCAAAAAGCAGATTCACAGACAGCTTCTGTCCAGTTTTTATCTGCAGACATTCTCTTTTTCTACATAGTCCTGAATGTGCTCCCGAATGTCCCATCTTGGATCCGTCCATGACAGTTCCCAAGCTGCATAATGTAAATAAAGGTTTATCTATGTGATATGATTACACATATCACAGAGTAGTTTCCTAGAAAGCTTATTTCCAGTTATTATCTGAGGCTATTTTCCTTTTCACCATCAGCATCAACATGGTGCCGAATATCACTTAGTACCTGTTTCTCCAAAAAGGTTTCCCCGAGGCCGTATGAGAAGAGAGGCAGAACGCTGTGAGTGAAATGCACACGTCACAAAGCAGTTCCTCAGAAATCTTCTCCCAGTATCGGTCGGAACATATTTCCTCTTTCACCGTAAGTATCAATGTGCTCCCGAATATCCAATCACACGCTAAGCATACACATGGTTAGTAAACTGCTCCATGAATAGATTGGTTTAACTGAGTGAGAGGAATTAAGATGACACAGAGCAGTTTCATAGAAAGCTTCCTTCTGGATTTTCCCTGAGGATATTTCTTCCCCTCACATTCTAAGGATCGTTGAAAAGGTCCTTCCTCAGATTCCACAAAAACAATGATTTCAAGCTGCTCAATCCAAAGAATGATTTAACTCTATGAGACGAATACATACATTGCAAAGCAGGTGCTAAGAATGTTTCTCTGCAGGTTTCATGGGAAGGCATTTCCTGGCTCACCACAAGCCTCCGGGCGTCACTAAAAAACCCCTCACAGATTCTTGGAAGACAGAGTTTCGAAACTGGGCAACAGAGAGTAAGCATTAAACTTCTGAAATGAATGCCCATATCAGAGAGCAGATTCTTGGAACGCTTCTTCCTCGATTTTATTCCAGTATATGTCAATATTCGGTGTAGTCCTCAATGCGCTCCGAAATATCACTTTTTTGGTTTCACAGAAACAGTGTTCTAACAGTGCCTTGTGAGCAAAGAGGTATAAATCCCTGAGTGGAATGCATACGTCACAATGAAGTTTCTCAGAAAGCTTCTATCCAGGTTTTATCTGAAGATATCTCCTCTTTCACCGTAGGCCTGAATGTGCTCCCGAATGTCCCTTCGCAGATCCGTGCATGACGGAGTTCCCAAACTGCGTAATATAAGAAAAGTTTTATCTATGCGAGATTAATAAATATGTCTAAAACAAAGCAGATTCACAGAAATATTTTTTCCAGTTTAAAAGAGATCCAGAATCCTCTAGGAGAACAAAGGTATATTTATGTGAGTGGAATGCACACATCACAAAGCAGTTCCTCAGAAACTTCTCTCCAGTTTCTGTCTGAAGATGTTACCTTTCTCACGGTGAGTCTCAAAGCACTCCTGAATATACCTTCTCAGACTAAACAAAAAGAGTGCTATAATGCTGCTTAATGAACAGAGAAACTTACATTTGTGAGGAGATTGCACGTGACACAGAGCAGTTTAACAGAAGGCTCTCTTCTGATTTCTCTCTGAGATTATTTCTTTTTCAGGATATTCTAAAGAGCGTTTCCAAATATCCTGTCTCTGATTCCACAGAAAGAGTGATTTCAAACTGCTCAATCCAAGGAATGATTTAACTCTACGAGATGAATACAAACATCACAAAAGAGTTGCGCAGAAATCGTCTCTCCAATTTTAGAAGGAAGATATTTCCTTGTTCGACACAGACCTCCAGTTGCCACTTACAATCACTTCGCAGAACACTCAGAGACAGACTTTCAAACTGAGAAATGTAGAGTAAGATTTAACCATGTGAAAAGAATGGACTTGTCAGAGAGCAGTTTCTTCGAGTGCTTCTTTCTCTTTTTTATTGGACGATATTTCACTTTTTACAGTAGTCTTCAATGTGCTCCGAATATCACCCTTTAATTTTACAGGAACTGTGTTCAAACTGTGCCTTATGAGAAGAAAGTTATGCCTCTCCGAGTGTAATGCACACAACACAAACCAGTTTCTCAGAAAGCTTCTCTCCAGTTTTTATCAGGCTATATTTTCTATTTCACCATAGGCCCATATGTGATCCCAAATATCCCTTCGCAGATCCATCCATGAGTGAGTTTCAAAGCTGTGTAATGTAAGGAAAGCTTCATCAATATGAGATGAATAAACATAGCAAAAAGCAGATTCACAGAAAGTTTCTTTCCAGTTTTTATCTGAAGATATTTTCTTTTTCACTGCAGTCCTGAATCTGCTTCTGTGTGTCCCTTTGTGCATACGTCCATGACCGTTTCCAACCGATGTAATTTAAAGAAAGCTTTGTCTACGTGAGATGATTAAACATATCACAGAGTTGTTTCCTAGAAAGCTTCCTTCCAGGTTTTGTCTGAGGCTATTTCCCTTTTCACCATTTGCATCAACATGCTCCCGAATATCACTTGGTACCTGTTTCTCCAAAAGGGTTTCTACGACGTCATATGAGAAGAGACGTATAACACTGTGAGTGAAATGCACACGTCACAAAGCAGTTCCTCGGAAATCTCCCCAGTATCAGTTGGAAGATATTTCCTTTTTCACCATAAGCGTCAATGTGCTAACGAATATCCCATCACATGCTAAACATACACAGGGTTAGTAAACTGCTCCATGAAAAGAGAGGTTTAACTGAGTGAGAGGAATTAAGACGACACAGGACAGTTTCACAGAAAGCTTCCTTCTGGATTTTCCCTGAGGATATTTCTTTCCCCGTGTTCTAGGGATCGTTCCAAAATGTTCTTCTTCAGCTTCTACAAAGACAGTGACTTCAAGCTGCTCAATCCAAAGAATGATTTACTTCTATGAGACGGATACACACATTGCAAAGCAGTTGCTAAGAAATTTCTCTGCAGGTTTCATCAGCACAAGTTTCCTGGCTCACCACACGCCTCCTGGTGTCACTAAAAATCCCCTCAGAAATTGTTCAAAGACAGTTTCAAAACTGGGCAACAAAGAGTGAGCATTAACTCTCTGAAGTCAATGCCCATATCAGAGAGCAGATTCTTGGAACGCTTCTTCCTCGATTTTATTTCAATATATTTCACTGTTCTTCATAGTTCTCAATGCACTCTGAAATATCACTTTTTTGGTTTCACGGGAACAGTGTTCAAACACTGCCTTGTGAGAAAAGAGGTAGAAATCCCTGAGTGGAAAACATATATCACAGAAAAGTTTCTCAGAAAGCTTCTATCCAGTTTTTATCTGAAGATATCTCCTATTTCACCATAGGCCTGAATGTGCTCCAGAATGTCCCTTTGCAGATCCGTTCATGACAGAGTTTCCAAACTGCATAATATAAGAAAAGTTTTAACTACGAGATAAATAAATATGTCTAAAATAAAGCAGTTTCACGGAAATCTTCTTTCCTGTTTTTGTCTGAGGATATTTCCTTTTTCACCATAGCCATCCCTGAACTACAGAATGTCTCTTGGTAGCATTTTCTCCAAAAGGGATCCGGAATCCTCTAGGAGAAGAAAGGTATATTTCTGTGAGTAGAATGTATACGTCAGAAAGCAGCTCCTCATAAAGTTTCTCTTCAGTCTCTATTTGAAGATGTTTCCTTTCTCACCATCAGTCTCAAAGCGCTCCTGAATATACCTTCTCAGACTAAAAAAAAAAAACAGTGCTATGATGCTCCTCAATGAAAACAGAAGCTTAAATATGTGAGCGGATTTCACGTGACACAGGGCAATTTCACCGAAAGCTTCCTTCTGGTTTCTTTCTGAGGTTATTTCTTTTTCAGGATATTCTAAAGAGGGTTTCCAAATATCCTTTCTCAGATTCCACAGCAACAGTGTTTTCAAACTGCTCAATCCAAAGAATGATTTAACTCCGTGAGATGAACACAAACATCACAAAAGAGTTGTGCAGAAATCTTCTCTCCAATGTTCGATGGAAGACATTTCGTTGCCTCACACAGTCCTCGGTTGTCACTTACTGTCCCTTCACAGAACCCTCAAAGACTGACTTTAAAACTGGGAAATGTAGATTAAGCTTTAATTCTGTGAAAAGAATGGACGTGTCAGATAGCAGATTCTTCGGGTGCTTCTGTCTCTTTTTTATTGGATGACATTTCAATTTTTGCAATAGTCTTCAATGTGCTCCGAATATCACTCTTTTGGTTTTATAGGAACAGTGTTCAATCTGTGCCTTATGAGAAGAAAGTTGTAACTCCCTGAGTTGAATGCACACATCACCAAGCAGTTTCACAGAAAGCTTCTATCCAGTTTTCATCTAACAATATTTCCTATTTCACCATAGGCCCGAATGTGATCCCAAATATCCCTTCGTGGATCCATCCACAAGGGAGTTTCCAAGCTGTGTAATGAAAGGAAAGCTTCATCTATGTGAGATGAATAAACATAGCATCAAGCAGATTCACAGAAAGCTTCTTTCCAGTTTTTTTTTTTTTTTTT
>NC_045440.1:42208472-42230647 GCF_002776525.5 Piliocolobus tephrosceles
GGATGGCTGGGTCATATGGTACATCTAGTTCTAGATCCTTGAGGAATTTCCATACTGTTTTCCATAATGGTTGAACTAGTTTACAATCCCACCAACAGTGTAAAAGTGTTCCTCTTTCTCCACATCCTCTCCAACAACTGTCGTTTCCTGATTTTTTAATGATTGCCATTCTAACTGGTGTGAGATGGTATCTCATTGTGGTTTTGATTTGCATTTCTCTGATGGCGAGTGATGATGAGCATTTTTTCCTGTGTCTGTTGGCTGTATGAATGTCTTCTTTTCAGAAATGTCTGTTCATATCCTTTCCCCACTTTTGGATGGGGTTGTTTGTTTTTTTCATGTATATTTGTTTGAATTCTTTGTAGATTCTGGAAATTACCCCTTGGTCAGATGAGTAGATTGCAAAAATGTTCTCCCATTCTGTAGGTTTCCTGTTCACTCTGATGGTAGTTTCTTTTGCTGTGCAGAAGCTCTTTAGTTTAATTAGATTCCATTTGTCAATTTTGGCTTTTGCTGCCGTTGCTTTTGGTGTTTTAGACATCTACAACCATCTGATCTTTGACAAACCTGAGAAAAACAAGAAATGGGGAAAGGATTCCCTATTTAATAAAAGGTGCTGGGAAAATTGGCTAGCCATAAGTAGAAAGCTGAAACTGGATCCTTTCCTTACTCCTTATACGAAGATTAATTCAAGATGGATTAGAGACTTAAATATTAGACCTAATACCATAAAAACCCTAGAAGAAAATCTAGTTAGTACCATTCAGGACATAGGCATGGGCAAGGACTTCATGTCTTTCCAGTTTTTATCTTATGATATTTCGTTTTTCACCGTGGTCCTGAATGTGTTCCCGAAGGTCCCTTCCTGGATCCGTCCATGACAGTTTCCAAGCTACCTAATGTAAAGATAGCTTTATGTATGTGAGATGATTACACATATCACAGAATAGTTTCCTAGAAAGCTTCTTCCCAGTTTTTGTCTGAGGCTATTTCCCTTTTCACCATCAGCATCAACACGCTCCCGAATATCACTTGGTACCTTTTTCTCCAAACGGTTTCCTCCAAAGCTGTACAAGAAGAGAGGTATAACACTGTCAGTGGAATGCACACATCACAAAGCAGTTACTCGGAAATCTTTTCCCCAGTTTCTCTCTGAACGTATTTCCTTTCTCATTGTTAACCTCAAAGTGCTCCCACATATCCCTTCACACGCTAAACATACACAGGGTTAGAAAACTGCTCAAGGAAAACTGAGGCAAAACTGAGCGAGAGGAATTAAGATGACTGAGTGCGGTTTCACAGAAAGTTTCTTTCTGGATTTTATCTCAGGATAATGCTTTCCCCATATCCTAAGGATCATTCCCAAATGTCCTTCCTCAGATTCCACAAAAACAGTGATTTCAAGCTGCTCTAAACAAAAAATAGTTTAATTCTATGAGATGAATACAAACATTGCAAAGCAGTTGCTCACAAAGTGTCTCTGCAGTTTTCATCGGAATATGATTCCTCGCTCACTAGAAGCCTTTGGGCATCGCTAAATATCCCTCACAGATTCTTCAAAGACAGAGTTTTGAAACTGGGCTGCATAGAGTAAGCATTAACTCTCTGAAGTGAATGCACCGATCAGAGAGTAGATTCTTGGAACGTTTCTTCATTGATTACATTTCAGTATATTTCACCTTTCACCATAGTCCTCTGTGTGCTCGGAAATATCACATTTTCGATTTCACAGGAACAGTGTTCAAACATTGCCTTGTGAAAAAGTAGGTATAATTACCTGAGTGGAATGCATACATCACAAAGTCGTTTCTCAGAAAGCTTCTATCCAGTTTTCATCTGAAGATATCTCCTCTTTCACCGTAGGCCTGAATGTGCTCCCGAATGTCTCTTCGTGTGTCCGTGAAGGTCGGAGTTTACAAACTGCGTAATATAAGTAAAGTTTTAACTATGCGAGATGAGTAAATATATCTAACACAAAGCAGTTTCACAGAAATCTTCTTTTCAGTTTTTTTCTGAGGATATTTCCTTTTTCACCATAGCCGTCCCTATACTCCCGAATGTCTCTTGGTGGCCTTTTCTCCAAAAGGGCTTCCGCAAATCTCTGAGAAGAAAGGTACATTTCTGTGAGTGGAATACACACGTCACAAAGCAGCTCCTCAGAAAACTTTTCTCCAGTTTCTATCTGAAGACGTTTCCTTTCTCATCTTCAGCTTCAAAGCATTGCTGAAGATCCCGTTGCACCCTAAACAAAATCAGTGTTATGATACTGCTCAATGAAAGGAGCAGCTTAACTTTGTAAGCGGAATTCAAGTGACACAGAGCAGATTCACAGAAAGCTTCCTTCTGGGTTCTCTTTGAGGTTATTCCTTTTTCAGGATATTATAAAAATCGTTTCCAAATGTCCTTTCTCAGATTCCACAGAAACAATGATTTCAAACTGCTCAATCCAAAGAATGATTTAACTCTACGAGATGAATACAAACATCACAAAAGAGTTGTGCAGAAAGTTTCTCACTAATTTTCAATGGAAGATATTTCCTTGCTGGACACATGCCACGGTTGCCACTTACTACACCTTCAGAGAACCCTCAAAGACCGACATTCATACCTGGAAATATAGAGTAAGCTTTAACACTGTGAAAATAATGGACAGGACAGAGAGCAGTTTTTCGAGTGCTTCTTTCAGTTTTTTATTGGACGACATTTCAATTTTTGCCATAGTCTTCAATGTGCTCCGAATATCACTCTTTTAGTTTTCCAGGAACATTGTTCAAACTGTGCCTTATGAGAAGAAAGTTATATCTCCTTGACTGGAATGCACACATCACCAAGTAGTTTCTCCGAAAGCTTCTCTCCAGTTTTTATCTGACTATATTTCCTATTTCACCATAGGCCCGAATGTGATCCCAAATATCCCTTAGCTGCTGCATCCAGGAGTGAGTTTCCAAGCTGCGTAATGTTAAGGAAGCTTCAACTATGTGAGATGAAAAAATATAGCAAAAAGCAGATTCACAGAAAGCTTCTTTCCAGTTTTTATCTGAAGATATTTCCTATTTCAACGTAGCCCTGAATGTGCTCCCGAAGGTCCCTTCTTGGATCCGAAAATAACATTTTCCAAGCTGCGTAATGTAAAGAAAGCTTAATCTATGTCAGATGATTACATATATCACAGAGCAGTTTCCTAGGAAGCTTCTTTCCAGTTTTTGTCTGAGGCTTTTTTGCTTTTCACCATTGGCATCAACATGCTCCCGAATATCACTTGTACCTGTTTCTCCAAAAAGGTTTCCCCGAAGCTGTATGTGAACAGAGGTATATCACTGTGAATGGAATGCACACGTCACAATGCAGTTCCTCGAAAAGCTTCTGTCCAGTTTTTGTCTGAACATATTTCCTTTTTCATCGTAAGCCTCAAAATGCTCCCGAATATCCCGTCACATGCTAAGCATACACAGGGTTAGAAAACTGCTCAATGAAAAGCGGGGCTTAACTCAGTGAGAGGCATTAAGACGACAAAGAACAGTTTCACAGAAGGCTTCCTTCTAGATTTTCCCTGAGGATATTTCTTTGTACATATTCTAAGGATCGTTCCCAAATGTTCTTCCTCAGATTCCACAAAAACAGTGTTTTCAATCTGCTCAAAACAAAGAACGGTTTAATTCCATGAGAAAAATACACACATCACAAAGCTGTTGCTCAGAACGTTTCTCTGTAGATTTCATCAAAAGGTGTTTGCTTGCTCACCACAAGCCTCCGGGCGTCACTAAATATCCCTTCACAGATACTTCAAAGGCAGAGTTTTGAAATGGGCAACATAGAGGAAACATTAACTCTGTGAAGTGAATGCACATATAAGAAAGCAGATACTTGGAATGCTCCCTCCTCGATTTTATTTCAGTATATTTCACTATTCGCCATAGTCTTCAATGAGTTCTGAAATATCACATTTTCGGTTTCACAGGAACAGTGTTCAAACACTACCGTGTGAGAGAAGAGGTATAACTCCCTGAGTGCAATGCATACATCACAAAGTCGTCTCTCAGAAAGCTTCTCTCCACTTTTTATCTGAAGATATCTCCTCTTCCATGGTGGCCTGAATGTCCTCCCGACTGTCCCTTCGTGGATCCGTGCATGATGGAGTTTCCAAACTACGTAATATAAGAAAAGTTTTAACTATGCGACATGAATAAATATATCTAACACAAAGCAGTTTCAGAGAAATCTTCTGTCCAGTTTTTGTCGGAGGATATTTCCTTTTGCACCATAGCCATCCCTATACTCCCTAATGTCTCTTGGTAGCTTTTTCTCCAAAAGGGATTCCGGAATCCTCTAGGAGAAGAAAGGTGAGTGTAATGCACACGTCATTCTGTGAGTGGAATTCTGGGAATGGAATGCACACGTCAGAAAACAGCTCCTCAGAAAACTTCTCTCCAGTTTATATCTGAAGACCTTACCTTTCTCACCGTAAGCCTCAAAGTGCTCCAGAATATTCCTTTGCAGACTAAATGATAACAGTGTTATGTGCTGCACAATGTAAAGTGAAGCTTAACTGTGTGAGCGGAAATCACCTGACACAGTGCAGTTTGACAGATGCTTCCTTCTGGTTTCTCTCTGAGGTTTTTTCTTTTTGAGGAGATTATAAAGACCTTTTCCAAATGTCCTTTCTCAGATTCCACAGAAACAGTGATACCATACTACTATATCCAAAAAATCATTTAACTCTATGAGATGAACGCAAACATCACAAAAGAGTTGTGCAGAAAGCTTCTCTCAAATATTCGATGGAAGACATTTCCTTGTTTGACACAGGCCTCCGGTGGCCACTTACTATCCCTTCCCAGAACTCTCAAAGACCGACTTTCAAACCGGGAAATGTAGAGTAAGCTTTAACCCTGTGTAAAAATGGACATGTTAGAGAGCAGTTTCTTCGAGTGCTTCTTCCTGTTTTTTATTGCAAATTTCAATTTTGTCATAGTCTTGAATGTGCTCCGAATATTACACTTTTGGATTTACAGGAAGAGCATTCATATTGTGCCTTATGAGAAGAAAGTCATAACTCTCTGAGTGGAATGCACACATCACCAAGCAGTTTCTCAAAAGCTTCTCTCCCGTTATGATGTGACTGTATTTCCTATTTCCCTATGGGCCCGGATGTGATCCCAAATATACCTTCGTGGTTTTATCCATGAGGCAGATTCCAAGATTTGTAATGTAAGGAAAGCTTCATCTATGTGAGATGAATAAACATAGCAAAAAACATATTCACAGAAAGATTCTTTCCCGTTCTGATATGAAGATATTTTGTTTTTCACCATAGTCCTCACAGTGCTCCCGAGGGTCCCTTCGTGGATCCGTCCATGACAGTTTCCAAACTGCATAACGTAAAGGAAGCTTTATCTATGTGAGATGATTACACATATCACAGAGTAGTTTCCTAGAAAGCTTTTTTCAGTTTTAGTCAGAGGCTATTTAACTTTTCACCATCGGCACAAAAATGTTCCCGAATACCACTTGGTACCTGTTTCTACAAAAGGGATTCCCCGACACTGTATGAGAAGAGAGGTATAACACTGTGAGTGGAATGCACACATAACAAGGCAGTTCTTCGGAAAGCTTCTCTCCCGTTTTGGTCTGAACATATTTCCTTTTTCACCTTAAGCCTCAAAGTGCTCCCGAATATCCCGTCACACGCTAAGCATACACAGGGTTAGAAAACTACAAAATGAAAAGAGGGGCTTACCTTAGTGAGAGCCATTAAGACGACACAGAGCAGTTTCACAGAAAGGTTCTTTCTGGATTTTACCTGAGGATATTTCTTTCTCCATGTTCTAAGTATCGTTCCCAAATGTCCTTCCTCAGATTCCACAATAACAGTGATTTCGAGCTGTTCAACCCAAGGTACGGTTTAACTGTATGAGACAAATACACACATCGCAAAGCAGTTGCTCAGAACGGTTCTCGGCAGGTTTCATCGGAAGACGTTTCCTTGTTCACCAAAAGCCTCCGGTCGTCAATAAATATCCCTTTACAGATCTTTCAAAGACAGAGTTTTGAAACAGGGCAAAATAGAATAAGCATTAACTCTGTGAAGTGAATGCACATATCAGAGAGGAGATTCTTGGAACGTTTCTTCCTCGATTTTATTTCAGTATATTTCACTATTCATCATAGTCCTCAATGTGCTCCGAAATATCACTTTTTCGGTTTCACAGGAACAGTGTTCAAACACTGCCTTGTGAGAAAAGAGGTATAACACCCTGAGTGGAATGCATAGAACACAAAGTCTTTTCTCAGAAAGCTTCTCTCCACTTTTCATCTGAAGATACCTCTTCTTTCACCGTAGGCCGGAACGTGCTCCCGAATGTCCCTCCGTGGATCCATGCATGACGGAGTTTCCAAACTGCATAATATAAGAAAAGTTTTAAGTATGTGAGATGACTAATTATATCTAACACAAAGCAGTTTCACAGAAATCATGTTTCCAGTTTTTGTCTCAGGATATTTCCTTTTTCACCATAGCCATCCCCATACTCCTAAATGTCTCTTGATAGCTACTTCTCTAAAAGGGATTTTGGAATCCTCTAGGAGAAGAAAGATGAGTGGAATGCACACCTCATTCTGTGAGTGGTATGCACACGTCATTCTGTGAGTGGAATTCTGTGAGTGGAATGCCCACGTCACAAAGCAACTCCTCAGAAAGCTTCTCACCAGTTTTTATCTGGAGATGTTTTCTTTCTCACCGTAAGCCTCAAAGCGCTCCTGAATATCCCTTCTCAGACTAAAGAAAAACAGAGTTATGATACTGCTCAATGAAAAGAGAAGCTTAACTGTGTGAGCAGAATTCACGTGACACAGAGCACTTTCACAGCAAGCTTCCTTGTGGTTTCTCTCTGAGTTTATTTCTTTTTCAGATATTCTAAAGAGCGTTTCCAAGTGTCCTTTCTCAGATTCCACAGAAACAGTGATTTCAAACTACTCAATCCAAAGAATGATTTAACGCTATGGGGTGAGCACAAACTTCAGAAAAGACTTGGTAGAAATCTTCTCTCCAACTTTCGATGGAGGACATTTCTTTGGTCGACACAGGCCTGCAGGTGCCACTTACTATACCTTCGTAGAACCCACAAAGGCCGAT
Source organism: Piliocolobus tephrosceles (assembly GCF_002776525.5). Lineage (NCBI taxonomy): Eukaryota > Metazoa > Chordata > Mammalia > Primates > Cercopithecidae > Piliocolobus > Piliocolobus tephrosceles. The sequence goes on from NC_045440.1 coordinate 42,215,605, forward strand.
TTGCAAACTGGGAAATGTAGAGTAAGCTTTAACCCTGAAAAAGAATGGACATGTCAGAGAGCAGTTTCTTCGAGTGCTTCTTTCTGATTTTATTGGACATTTCAATTTTGCCATAGTCTCCAATGTGCTCCAAATGTCACTCTTTTCATTTTCCAGGAACAGTGTTCAAATTGTGCCTTATGAGAAGAAAGTTATAACTTCCTGAGAGGAATGCACACGTCACCAAGCAGTTCCTCTGAAAGTTTCTCTCCCGTTTTGATCTGACTATATTTCCTATTTCACTATAGGTCTGAATGTGATCCCAAATATCCCTTCACCGATCAATCCACGAGGGAGTTTCCAAGGTGTGTAATGTAAAGAAAGCTTCATCTATGTGAGATGAATAAACATAGCAAAAAGCAGATTCACAGAAAGATTCCTTCCCGTTTTAATCTGAAGATATATTTTTTTCACCCTAGTCCTAAAGTGTTCCTGAAGGTCCCTTTCATGGATCCGTCCATGACAGTTTCCCAGCTGCATAACGTGAAGAAAGCATTATCTATGTGAGATGATTACACATATCACAGAGGAGTTTCCTAGAAAGCTTTTTCCAGTTTTAGTCTGACGCTACTTTCCTTTTCGCAGTCGACATCAACATGCTCCTGAATATCACTTGGTAGCTGTTTCTCCAAAAGGGTTTCCCCGATGCTGTATGAGAAGAGAGTTTTACCACTGTGAGTGGACTGCACACGTCCCAAGGCAGTTCCTCAGAAAGTTCTCTGCAGTTTTGTTCTGAACATATTTCCTTTTTCATCATAAGCCTCAAAGTGCTCCTGAATATTCCGTCAGATGCTAAGCATGCACAGGGTTAGAAAACTGCTCAATGAAAAGAGGGGCTTAACTGAGTGAGAGTCATTAAGACGACACAGAGAAGTTTCACAGAAAGCTTCCTTCTGGATTTTCCCTGAAGATATTTCTTCCTCCATGTTCTAAGGATCATTCCCAAATGTCCTTCCTCAGATTCCACAAAATGGTGATTTCAAGCTGTTCAATCTAAAGAATGGTTTAACTCTATGAGATGAATACACACATCGCAAAGCAGTTGCTCAGAACAGTTCTCTGCAGGTTTCATTGGAATACGTTTCCTTGTTCATCACAAGCCTCCAGACGTCACTAAATATCCCTGCACAGAACAATCAAAGAGAGAGTTTCGAAACTGGGCAACATAGAGTAAGCATTAACTCTGTGAAGTGAATGCACATATAAGAGAGCAGATTCGTGGAACGCTTCCTCCTCTATTTTATTTCAGTATATTTCACTATTCACCGTAGGATTCAAAGCACCCCAAAATATCACTTTTTCGGTTTCACAGGAACATTATTCAAACACTTTGTTGTGAGAGAAGCGATTTAACTCCCTGAGTGGAATGCATGCATCACAAAGTCGTTTCTTAGAAAGCTTCTCTCCACTTTTTATCTGAAGATATCTCCTCTTTCACCGTATGCCTGAATGTGCTCCGAAAAATCCCCTTGTGGATCCCTGCATGAAGGAGTTTCCAAACTGCATAATATCAGGCAAGTTTTAACTATGCAAGATGAATAAATATATCTAACACAAAGCAGTTTCACAGAAATCTTCTGTCCAGTTTTTGTCTGAGGATATTTCCTTCTTCACCATAGCCATCCCTATACTCCCGAATGTCTCTTGGTAGCTTCTTCTCCAAAAGGAATTCCGGAATCCTGTAGGAGAAGGAAGGTGGGTGGAATCCACATGTCATTCTGGGAGTGGAATGCGCACATCATTCTTTGAGTGGAATTCTGTGAGTGGAATGCACACGTCACAAAGCAGCTCCTCAGAAAGCTTCTCTCCAGTTTCTATCTGAAGATATTTCCTTTCTCACTGTAAGCCTCAAAGCACCCCGAATATCCCTTCGCAGACTAAGAAAAAACATTGTTATGATACTGCTCAATGAAAAGGGAAGCTTAACTGTGTGAGCGGAATTCACGTGACACAAAGCAGTTTCACAGAAAGCTTCCTAGTGGTTTCTCTCTGAGGTTATTGCTTTTTCAGGATATTCCAAAGAGCGTTTCCAAATGTCCTTTCTCAGATTCCACAGAAACAGTGATTTCAAGCTACTCAATCCAAAGAATGATTTAACTCTATGAAATGAACACAAGCTTCACAGAAGAGTTGCGCAGAAAGCTTCTCTCAAATATTCAATGGAAGACATTTCCTTGCTCCACACAGGCCTCTGCTTGCTACTTACTATCCCTTCGCAGAACCCTCAAAAAGTGACTTTCAAACTGGGAAATGTAGAGTAATTTTTAACCCTGTGTAAAAAAGGACATGTTAGAAAATAGTTTCTTCGAGTGCTTCTTTCTGTATTTATTGAACATTTCAATTTTGTCATAGTCTTTGATGTGCTCCGAATATCACTCTTTTGGTCTTACAGGAACAGTGTTCAAATTGTGCCTCATGAGAAGAAAGTTATAACTCCCTGAGTGGAATGCACACGTCACCCAGCATTTTCTCAGAAAGCTTCTCTCTCATTTTGATGTGACTCTATTTCCTATTTCACTATAGGCCAGAATGTGTTCCCAAATATCCCTTCGCGGATCCATCCAGGATGAAGTTTCCAAGCTGTGTAATGTAAAGAAAGCTTCATCTATGTGAGTTGAATAAGCATAGCTAAAAGCAGATTGACAGAGCTTCTTTCCCGTTTGTTTCTGAAGATATTTCGTTTTTCACCATAGCCCTCAAAGTGCTCCCAATGGTCCCTTCGTGGAGCCGTCCATGACAGTTTGCAAGCTGCATAAGGTTAAGAATGTATTATCAATGTGAGATGATTACACATATCACAGAGTGGTTTCCTAGAAAGCTTTTTCCAGTTTTAGTCTGAGGCTATTTCCCTTTCCACCATCGGCACCAACATGATCCGGAATATCACTTGGTAGTTGTTTCTCCAAAAGGGTTTCCCCAACGCTGTATTAGTAGAGAGGTATAACACTGTGAGTGGAATGCACACATCACAAGGCAGTTCTCGGAAAGCTTCTCTCCAGTTTTGGTCTGAACTTACATCGTTTTTCACCATAAGCCTTAAAATGCTCCCGAATATCCCGTCACATGCTAAGCACACACAGGTTGATAAAACTGCTCAAAGAAATGAGGGTCTTATCGGAGTGAGAGTATGCACACGTCACAAAGCAGCTCCTCAGAAAGATTCTCTCCAGTTTCTATCTGAAGACGTTTTCTTTCTCACCGCAAGCCTCAGCACACTCTTGAATATCCCCTCACAGACTAAACAAAAACAGTGTTATGATACTGCTCAATGAAAAAAGAAGATTAAGTGTGTGAGCAGAATTCACGTGACACAGAGCAGTTTCACAGAAAGGTTCCTTTTGGTTTCTCCCTGAGGTTATTTCTTTTTCAGGATATTTTGAAGAGCGTTTCCAAATGTCCTTTCACAGATTCCAAAGAAACAGTGATTTAAAACTACTCAATCCAAAGAATGATTTTACTCTATGAGATGAACACAAACTTCACAAAATAGTTGTGCAGGAAGCTTCTCTCAAATATTCAATGGAAGAAATTTCCTTGCTCAAAACAGGCTGCTGGTTGCCACTTACTATCCCTTCGCAGAACCATCAAAGACTGACTTTCAAACTGGGAAATGTAGAGGAAGCTTTCACCCTGTGTAAAAATATACATGCCAGAGAGCAATTTTTTCGAGTGCTTCTTTCTCTTTTTAATTGGACATTTCAATTTTGCCATAGTCTTCAAAATGCTGTGAATATCATTCTTTTGGTTTTACAGGAACAGTGTTCAAATTGTGCCTAATGAGAAGAAAGTTATAACTCCCTGAGTGGAATGCACATGGCACAGACCAGTTCCTCAGAAAGCTTCTCTCTCGTTCTGATCTGACTATATTTCCTATTTCACTATAGGCCCAAAAGTGATCCCAAATATCGCTTCGCAGATACATCCACCAGGGAGTTTCCAAGATTTGTAATGTAAAGACAGCTTCATCTATGTGAGATGAATAAACATACCAAAAAGCAGAATCAAAGAAAGCTTCTTTCTCTTTCTGATCTGAAGATATTTCCATATTCAACATAGTCCTGAAAGTGCTTCCGAAAGTCCCTTCGTGGATCCGTCCATGACAGTTTCCAAGCTGTGTAATGTAAAGAAAGCATTATCTATGTGAAATCATTAAACATATCACAGAGTAGTTTCCTAGAAAGCTTTTTCCAGTTTTAGTCTCAGGCTACTTCCCTTTTTCCATCAGCACCAACGTGCTCCTGAATATCACCTGGTACCTGTTTCTCCAAAAGGGTTTCCCCGATGCTGTATGAGAAGAGAGGTATAACACGGTGAGTGGAATGCACACGTCACAAGGCAGTTCCTTGGAAAGCTTCTCTCCAGTTGTGTTCTGAACATATTTTCTTGTTCACCGTAAGTCTCAAAGTGCTCCCGAATATCCTGTCACACGCTAAGCATACACAGTGTTAAAAACCTGCTCAATGAAAAGAAGGCCTTACCTGAGTGAGAGACATTAAGACAACACAGAGCAGTTTCACAGAAAGCTTCCTTCTGGATATTACCTGAGGATATTTCTTTTTCCATGTTCTAAGGATCGTTCCCAAATGTCCTTACTCAGATTACACAAAAACAGTGATTTTAAGCTGTTCAATCCAAAGAAAGGTTTATCTCTATGAGACAAATACACACATCGCAAAGCAGTTGCTCAGAAAGTTTCTCTACAGGTTTAATCGGAAGACGTTTCCTTGATCACCACAAGCCTCTGGGCGTCACTAAATAGCCCTTCACAGATCCTTCTAAGACAGAGTTTCGAAACTGGGCAACATAGAGTAAGCATTAACTCTGTGAAGTGAATGCACATATCAGAGTGCAGATTCTTGGAACGCTTCTTCCTCAATTTTATTTCAGTATATTTCACGATTCGCCATAGTCCTCAATGTGCTCCGAAATCTCACTTTTTTGATTTCACAGTAACAGTGTTCAAACACTGCCTTTTGAAAAAAGAGGTATATCTCAATGAGTGGAATGACTACATCACAAAGTCGTTTCTCAGAAAGCTTCTATCCACTTTTATCTGAAGATATCTCCTCTTTCACTGTATACTCAATGTTCTCCTGAATGTCTCTTTGCGGATCTGTGCAAGACGGAGTTTTCAAGCTGCGTAATATAAGAAAAGTTTTAACTATGCGAGATGAATAAATATATCTAACACAAAGCAGTTTCACAGAAATTTTCTTTCCAGATTTTGTCTGAGGATATTTCCCTTTTTACCAGAGCCATCCCTACACTCCCGAATGTCTCTTGGTAGCTTTTTCTCCAAAAGGGATTCCAGAATCCTCTAGGTTAAGAAAGGTGAGTGGAATGCACACGTCATTCTGTGAGTGGAATTCTGTGAGTGGAATGCACACGTCACAAAGTAGCTCCTCAGAATCCTTCTCTCCAGTTTCTATTTGAAGAGGTTTCCTTTGTCATCGTCAGCCTCAAAGCCCTGCTGAAAATCCCTTCGCAGCCTAAACAAAAACAGTGTTATGATACTGCTGAATGAAAAGAGAAGCTTAACTGTGTGAGCAGAATTCACCTGACACAGAGCACTTTCACAGAAAACTTCCTTCTGGTTTCTCTGTGAGGTTATTTCTTTTTTAGGATATTCTAAAGAGTGCATCCAAATGACCTGTCTCAGATTCCACGGAAAGAGTGATTTCAAACTGCTCAACACAAAGAATGATTTAACTCTATGAGATGAACTCAGATATCATAAAATAGTTGCGCAGAAAGTTTCTATCCAATTTTAGATGGTCGACATTTCCTTGATTGACACAGACTTCCAGTTGCCACTTACTATCACATCGCAGAACCCTCAAACACCGACTTTCAAAGTGGGAAATACAGTGTAAGCTTTTGTTCTGTGAAAAGAATGGATGTGTCAGAGAATAGTTTCTTCGTGTGTTTCTTTCTGTTTTTTATTCGACGACATTTCACTTTTTGCCATAGTCTTCAATGTGCTCCAAATATCACTCTTAGTTTTACAGGAACAGTGTTTAAACTTTGCCTTATGAGAAGAAGTTTACAACTCCCTGAGTGGATTGCACACATCACCAAGCAGGTTCTCATAAAGCTTCTTTCCAGTTTTAATCTGACTATATTTCCTATTTCAAAAGTTGCCGCGAATGTGATCCCAAATATCCCTTCGCAGATCCATCCACGAGAGAGTTTCCAAGCTGCATAATGTAAAGAAAGCTTCATCTCTGTGAGATGAATAAACATAGCACCAAGCAGATTCACAGAAAGCTTCTTTCCAGTTTTTATCTGAAGATATTTCCTTTTCCACCATAATCCTGAATGTGCTCCCGAAGGTTTCTTCCTGGATCCATCCATGACAGTTTCCAAGTTGTGTATTGTAAGGAAAGATTTATCTATGTGAGATGATTACACATATCAAAGAGTAGTTTCCTAGAAAACTTACTTCCAGTTTTTCTCTGAGGCTATTTCCCTTTTCACCATTGGCATCAACATGCTCCCGAATATCACTTGGTACCTGTTCCTCCAAAAGGGTTTCCCCGACGTTGTATGAGAAGAGAGGTATAACACTGTGAGTGGAATGTAGACATCACAAGGCAGTTCCTCATAAAGCTTCTCTCCAGTTTTGGTCTGAACATATTTCCTTTTTCACCGTAAGCCTCAAAGGGCTCCCGAATATCCCATCACACGCTAAGTATACACAGGATTATAAAACTGTTGAATGAAAGTAAGGGCTTAACTGAGTGAGAGCCATTAAGATGACACAGAGCAGTTTCACAGAAAGCTTCCTTCTGGATTTTACCTGAGGATATTTCTTTCTCCATGTTTTCAGGATCGTTCCCAAATGTCCTGAATCAGATTCCACAGAAACAGTGATTTCAAGGTGTTCAATCCAAAGAATGGTTTAACTCTATGAGACGAATACACACATCTCAAAACAGTTGCTCAGAAACTTTCTCTGCAGTTTTCATCGGAAGACGTTTCCTTGCTCACCACAAGCCTTCGGGCATCACTAAATATCCCTTCACAGATCCTTCAAAGACAGAGTTTCGAACCTTGGCAGCAAAGAGTAAGCATTAACTATGTGAAGTGAATGCACATATCAGAGAGCAGATTCTTGAAATCCTTCTTCCTCGATTTTACTTTGGTACATTTCACTATTCACCATAGTCCTCAACGGGATCCAAAATATCAATTTTCGGTTTCACAGGAACAGTGTTCAAACACTGCCTTGGGGAAATGAGGTATAACTCCCTGAGTGGAATGCATACATCACAAAGTCGTTTCTAAGAAAGCTTCTCTCCACTTTTTATCTGAAGATATCTCCTCTTTCACTGTAAGCCTGAATGTGCTCCTGAATATCCCTTCACGGATCTGTGCATGACAGAGTTTCCAACTTGTGTAATATAAGAAAAGTTTTAACTATGCGAGATGAATAAATATTTCTAACACATAGCAGTTTCAGAGAAATCTTCTTTCCAGTTTTTGTCTGAGGATATTTTGTTTTACACCATAGCCATCCCTATACTCCCGAATGTCTCTTGGTAGGTTTTTCTCCAAAAGGGTTTCCGGAATTCACCAGAAGAAGAAAGGTGAGTGCAATGCACATGTCACTCTGTGAGCGCAATGCACATGTCATTCTGTGAGTGGAATTCTGTGAGTGTCATTCACAACTCACAAAACAGCTGCACAGAAAGCTTCTCTCCAGTTCTTATGTGAAGACGTTTCCTGCTTCACCATAAGCTTTATAGCACTCCTGAATATCTCTTCACAGACTAAACAAAAACAGTGTTATTATACTGCTCAATGTAAAGAGAAGCTTAACTGTGTGAGCGGAATTCACGTGACACAGAGCAGTTTGACAGAAAGCTTCCTTCTGAGGTTGGATCTTTTGAGATCTGAGGTTATGTCTTTTTCAGCATATCCTAAAGAGCGTTTCCAAATGTCCTTTATCAGATTCCACAGAAACAGTGATTTCAAATGGCCAAATTGAAAGAATGATTTAACTCTATGAGATGAACTCAAACTTAACAAAAGAGTTGCACAAAAAGTTTCTCTCAAATATTTGATGGAAGACGTTTCCTTGCTCGACACAGGCCTCCGGTTGCCACTTACTATCCCTTCACAAAACCGTCAAGACTGACTTTCAAACTGGGAAATGTAGAGTAAGCTTTAACCCCGTGTAAAAGTGGACATGTCAGAGAGCAGTTTCTTCGAGTGTTTCTTTCCATTGTTTATTGGACATCTCAATTTTGTCATAATCTTCAATGTGCTCGAATATCACTCTTTTGGTTTTACAGGAACAGTGTTCAAATTGTGCGTTATGAGAAGAAAGCTATAACTCCCTGAGTGGAATTCACACATCACAAAGCAATTGCTCAGAAAGCTTCTCTCCCGTTTTGACCTGACTGTAGTTCCTATTTCACTACAGGCCCGAATGTGATCCCAAATATCCCTTCGTGGATCCATCCACGAGGGAGTTTCATAGCTGTGTAATGTAAAGAAAACTTCATCAATGTGAGATGAATAAACATAGCAAAAAGCAGATGCACAAAAAGCTAATTTCCTGATTTTTTCTGAGGATATTTCGTTTTTCACCATAGTCCTCAAAGTCCTCCCGAAGGTCCCTTTGAGGAACGGTCCATGACAGTTTCCAAGCTGCGTAATGGAAAGAAAGCATTATCTATTTGGGATGATTACACATATCACAGAGTAGTTTCCTGGAAAGCTTTTTCCTGTTTTAGTCTAAGGCTATTTCCCTTTTCACCATCGACACCAGCATGTTCCCGAATACCACATGGTACCTGTTTCTCCAAAAGGGTTTCCACCATGCTGTATGAGAAGAGAGATATAACACTGTGAGTGTAATTCAGACATCACAGGGTAGTTCCGCAGAAAGCTTCTCTCCAGTTTTGGTCTGAACATATTTCCTTTTTCACCTTAAGCCTCAAAGTGCTCCCGAATATCCAGTCACATGCTAAGCATACACAGGTTTGGAAAACTGCTCAATGAAAAGAGGGGTTTATCTGAGTGAGAGACATTAAGATGACACAGAGCAGTTTCACAGAAAGCTTCCTTCTGTATTTTCCCTGAGGATATTTCTTTCTCCATGTTCTAAGGATCTTTCCCAAATGTCCTTCCTCAGATTCCACATAAACAGTGATTTCAAGCTGTTCAATACAAACAATGGTTTATCTCTATGAGATGAATACACACATCACAAAACAGTTGCTCAGAAATTTTCTGTGCAGGTTTCCTCGGAAGACGTTTCCTCCCTCAACACAAACCTCCAGTTGTCACTAAATATCCCTTCACAAATCCTTCAAAGACAGAGTTTCGAAACGGGGCAACATAGAGAAAGCGTTAACTCTGTGAAGTGGATGAACCTATCAGAGTGGAGATTCTTGGAACCCTCTTTCCTCGATTTTATTGCAGTATATTTCACTATTCACCATAGTCCTCAATGCACTCCAAAATATCACTTTTTTGGTTTCACAGGAACAGTGTTCAAACACTGCCTTGTGAGAAAAGTGGTTTAACTCCCTGAGTGCAATGCATGCATCACAAAGTCTTTTCTCAGAAAGCTTCTATCCACATTTTATCTGAAGACGTCTCCCCTTTCACCCTAGGCATGAATGTGCTCTCCAATGTCCCCTTGCGTATCCCTCCAAGAAGGAGTTTCCAAACTGCGAAATATCAGAGAAATTTTATAACTATGCTAAATGAATAAATATATCTAACACAAAGCAGTTTCCCAGAAATCTTCTTTCCACTTTTTGTCTGAGGATATTTCCTTTTTCACCATAGCCATCCCTATACTCCCGAATGTCTCTGGGTAGCTTTTTCTCCAAAAGGGATTCCAGAATCCTCTAGGAGAAAAAAGGTGAGTGGAATGCACACGTAATTCTGTGAGTGGAATGCACACGTCATTCTGTGAGTGGAATTCTGTGAGTGGAATGCACACGTCACAAAGCAGCTCCTCAGAAAGCTTCTCCCCAGTTTCTATCTGAAGACGTTTCCTTTCTCACCGTAAGCCTCAAAGCGTTCCTGCACATCCTTCGCAGACTAAACAGAAACAGTGTTACGTTACTGCTCAATGAAAGAGAAGCTTAACAATGTGAGTGGAATTCACGTGACACAGAGCAGTTTCACAGAAAGCTTCCTTCTGATTTCTCTCTGAGGTTATTCCTTTTTCAGGATACTCTAAAGAGCGTTTCCAAATGCCCTTTCTAAGATTCCACAGAAACAGTGATTTCAAACTACTGAATCCAAAGAATGATTTAACTCTATGAGATGAATACAAACATCACAAGAGTTGCGCGGAAAGCTTCTCTCAAATATTAGATTGAAGGCTTTTCCTTGCTCGACACAGGCCTCTGGTTGCAACTTACTAACCTTCCCAGAATCCTCAAAGACTGACTTTCAAACTGGGAAATGTAGAGTAATCTTTAACCCTGTGTAAAAGTCGACATGTCAGAGAGGACTTACTTCGAGTGCTTTTTGCTCTTTTTTATTGGACATTTCAATTTTGCCATAGTCTTCAATGAGCTCCGAATATCACTCTTTCTGTTTTACAAGAACAGTGTTCATATTGTGCCTTATGAGAAGAAAATTATAACTCCCTGTGTGGAATGCACACGTCACCAAGCAGTTTCTCAGAAAGCTTCTCTCCCATTTTGATCTGACTATATTTCCTATTACACTATAGGCCCGAATGTGATTGCAAATATCCCTTCATGGATCCATCCACGAGGAAATTTCCAAGCTGTGTAATGTAAAGAAAGTTTCAACTATGTGAGATAAATAAACATAGCAAAAAGCAGATTCACAGAAAGCTTCTTTCCCTTTTTTATCTGAAGATATTTCATTTTTCACCATAGTCCTCAAAGTGTTCCTGAAGATCCTTTCATGGATCTTTCCATGAGAGTTGCCAAGCTGCATAATGTAAAGAAAGCATTATCTATGTGAGATGATTATACATATCACAGAGTAGTTTCCTTGAAAGCTTTTACCAGTTTTAGTCTGAGGCTATTTCCCTTTTCACCATCAGTACCAACATGCTCCCGAATATCACTTGGTACCTGTTTCTCCAAAAGGGTATCCCCGACGCTGTAAGAGAAGAGAAGTGTAACACTGTGAGTGGAATGCACACGTCACAAGTCAGTTCATCAGAAAGCTTCTCTCCAGTTTTGGTCTGAACATATTTCCTCTTTCACGGTAAGCCTCAAAAAATTTGGGATGCTCCCGAATATCCCATCACACACTAAGCATACACAGGTTTAGAAAACTGCTCAATGAAAAGAGGGGCTTAACAGAGTGAGAGCCATTAACACGACACAGAGCAGTTTCACAGAAATCTTCCTTCTGGATTTTCCCTGAGGATATTTCTTTCTCCATGTTCTAACAATCATTCCCAAATGTCCCCCTCATATTCCAGAAAAACATTGATTTCAAGCTGTTCAATCAAAAGAACAGTTTAACTCTATGAGACGAATACACACATCGCAAAGCCGTTGCTCAGAAAGTTTCTCTGCAGGTTTCATTGGAAGACGTTTCCTTGCTCACCACCAGCCTCCATGTGTCACTAAATATACCTTCCCAGATCCTTCAAAGACAGTGTTTTTAAACTGGACAATGTAGGGTAAGCATTAACTCTGTGAAGTGAATGCACATATCAGGGAGCAGATTCTTTGAACGCTTCTTCCTCGATTTTATTTTAGTATATTTCACTATTCGCCATAGTCCTCAATGCGCTCTGAAATATCATTTTTTCTGTCTCACAGGAAAAGTGTTCAAACACAGCCTTATGAGAGAAGAAGTATATCTCCCTGAGTGGAACGCATACATCACAAAGTCGTTTCTCAGAAATATTCTCTCCACTTTTTATCTGAAGATATCTCTTCCTTCACCGTAGGCCTGAGTGTGCTCCCGAATGTCACTTCTTGAATCCGTGCATGATGGATTTTCCAAACTGCATAATAGAAGAAAAGTTTTAACTATGCGAGATGAGTAAATATATCTATCACAAAGCAATTTCACAAAAATCTTCTTTCCAGTTTTTGTCTGAGGATATTTCCATTTTCACCATAGCCATCCCTATACTCCCAACTGTCTCTTGGTAGCTTTTTCTCCAAAAGAGATTCCGAAATCCTCTAGGAGAATAAAGATGAGTGGAACACACACGTCATTCTGTGATTGGAATTCTGTGAGTGGAATGCAGACGACACAAAGCAGCTCCTCCGAAAGCTTCTCTCCTGTTTATATGTGAAGACGTTCCCTTTCTCACCATAAACTACAAAGTGCTCCTGAATATCCCTTCACAGACTAAACAAAAACAGTGTTATGATACTGCTCAATGAAAAGAGAAGCTTAACTGCATAGCGGAATTCACTTGACACAGAGCAGTTTGACAGAAAGTTTCCCTCTGGTTTCACTCTGAGGTTATTTCTTTTTCAGGATATTCTAAAGAACGTTTCCAAATGTCCTTTCTCAGATTCCACAGAAACAGTGATTTCAGACTACTCAATCCAAAGAATGATTTAACTTCATGAGATGAATGCTAACTTCACAAAAGGTTTGCGCAGAAGGCTTCTCTCAAATATATGATGGAAGACATTTCCTTGCTCAACACAGGCCTCCGGTTCCCACTTACTATCATTTCGCAGAACCCTCAAAATCCGAATTTCACAGAAAGCTTCCATCTGGTTTCTCTCTCAGGTTTTATCTTTTTCGGTATATTCTAAAGAACGTTTCCAAATATCCTTTCTCAGATTCCACAGAAACAGTGATTTCCAACTGCTTAATTCAAAGAATGATTTAACTCTATAAGATGAATACAGACATCATCAAAGAATTGGATGGAAATATTCTCTCCGTTTTTCAATGGAAGACTTTTCCTTGCTTGACACAGTCCTCCCGTTGCCAATTTTCATCCCTTCCCAGAGTGCTCAAAGACCGACTTGCAAACTGGGAAATGTAGAGGCAGCTTTCACCCTGTGAAAACAATGGACATGTCAGAGAGCAGTTTCTTCGAGTGCTTCTTTCTGCTTTTTATTGTACGACATTTCACTCTTTGCCATAGTCTTCAATGTGCTCTGAATATCACTCTTTTGGTTTTGCAAGAACAGTGTTCAAACTGTGCCTTATGAGAAGAAAGTTTTATCTCCCTGAGTGGAATGCTCACATCACAAAGCAGATTCTCAGAAAGTTTCTTTGCAGTTTTTATCGGACTACATTTCCTATTTCAACATAGACTCGAATGTGATCCCAAATATCATTTCATGGATCTATCCACGAGGAAGTTTCCACGTTGCCTAAGGTAAAGAAAGCTTCACCTATGTGAGATGAATAAACATGGGATAAAGCAGATTAACAGAAAACTTCTTTCCAGTTTTTATCAGAAGATACTTCCTTTAGCACCATAGTCCTGAATGTGCTCCCGAAAGCTCTTTCATGGATCCGTCCATGACAGTCTCCAAGCTGCATAATGTAAACAAAGCATTATCTATGTGAGATGATTACACATATCACAAAGTTGTTTCCTAGAAAGGTTCTGTACAGTTTTTGTCTTTGGCTCTTTCCCTTTTCACCATTGGCATCAACATGCTCTCGAATATCATTTGAAACCTGTTTCTCCAAAAGGGTTTCCCCGACACTGTATGTGAAGAGAGGTATAACACTGTGAGCGGAGTGCACACGCCACAAAGCAGTTTCTCAGAAAGCTTCTCTACTGTTTCAGTCTGAACATATTTCCTTTTTCAATGTTAGCCTCAAAGGGTTTCCGAGTATCCCAGCACACGTGAAACATATACAGGGTTAGAAAACTGCTCAATTACAAGAGAGGCTAAACTCAGCGAGAGGAATTAAGATGACACAGAGCAGTTTCACAGAAAGCTTCCTTCTGAGTTTTACCTGAGGATATTTCTTTCTCCATATTCTAAGGATTGTTCCCAAATGTCCTTCCTCAGATTCCCCCAAAACAGTGATTTCAATCTGCTCAATCAAAAGAATGGTTTACCGCTATGAGACGAATACACTCATTGCAAAGCAGTTGCTACGAATCTTTCTCTGTAGATTTCATCGGAAGACATTTCCTTGCTCACCACAAGCCTCCCGGCATCACTAAATATCCCTTCACGGATCCTTTAAAGACAGTGTCGAAACTGGGCAACATGGAGAAGGATTAATTCTGTGAAGTGAATGCACATATCAGAGAGCAGAATCTTGGAACGATTCTTCCTCGATTTAATTCAGTATATTTCACTATTCGCCATAGTTCTCAGTGCACTCTGAAATATCACTTTTTCGGTTTCACAGGAACAGTGTTCAAATGCTGCCCTGTGAGAAAGGAGGTCTAACTCCCTGAGTGGAATGCATACATCACAAAGCAGTTTCGCAGAAAGCTTCTATCCAGTTTCATCTGAAGATATCTCCTCTTTCACCATAGGCCTGAATGTGCTCCCGAATGTCCCTTCTCGGATCCGTGCATGACGGAATTTCCAAACCGTGTAATATAAGAAGAGGTTTAACTATGCGAGATGAATAAATATATCTAACACGAAAAAGTTTCACAGAAATCATTTTCCAGTTTGGGTCTGAGGATATTTCCTTTTTCATTATAGCCCTCCCTATACTCCCGAATGTCTCTTGGTAGCTTCTTCTCCAGAAGGGATTTCAGAATCCTCCAGGAGAAAAAAGGTATATTTCTGTGAGGGGAATGCAAACGTCACAAAGCAGCTCCACAGAAAGCTTCTATTCAGTCTCAATCTGAAGACGTTTCGTTTCTCACCGTCAGCCTCAAAGCACTCCTGAATATCCCCTCGCAGAATAAACAAAATCAGTGTTACGACACCGCTGAATGAAAGAGAATCTTAGCTGAGTTAGGGAAATTCACGTGACACCGAACAGTTTCACAAAAAGCTTCCTTCTGGTTTCTTTTTGAGGTTATTTCTTTTTCAGGAAATTCTAAAGAGCATTTCCAAATGTCCTTTCTCAGATTCCACAGAAA
>NC_045440.1:42255647-42291131 GCF_002776525.5 Piliocolobus tephrosceles
CAGGAGGAGATGCGCTCTTATTTTTTGAATTTCCAGCTTTTCTGCCCTGCTTTTTCCCCATCTTTGTGGTTTTATCTGTCACTGGTCTTTGATGATGGTGACGTACTGATGGGGTTTTGATATAGGTGTCCTTCCTGTTTGATAGTTTTCCTTCTGACTGTGAGGACCCTCAGCTATAGGTCTGTTGGAGATTGCTTGAGGTCCACTCCAGACCCTGTTTGCCTGGGTGTCAGCAGCAGAGGTTGCAGAAGATAAAATATTGCTGAACAGCGAGTGCACCTGTCTGATTCTTGCTTTGGAAGCTTCCTCTCAGGGGTGTACTCCACCCTGTGAGGTGTGGGGTGTCAGACTGCCCCTAGTGGGGGATGTCTCCCAGTTAGGCTACTCAGGGGTCAGGGACCCACTTGAGCAGGCAGTCTGCCCCTTCTCACATCTCAACCTCCGTGTTGGGAGATCCACTGCTCTCTTCAAAGCTGTCAGACAGAGTCGTTCGCGTTTCACAGGCTTCTGCTCCTTTAGCTGAGCCCTGTCCCCAGAGGCGCAGTCTACAGAGACAGGCAGGTTTCCTTGAGCTGCTGTGAGCTCCACCCAGTTCGAGCTTCCCAGCGGCTTTATTTACCTACTTAAGCCTCAGCGATGGCGGGCGCCCCTCCCCCAGCCTCGCTGCTGCCTTGCGGTTAGATTGCCGCAGACTGCTGTGTTAGCAAGGAGAGAGGCTCCGTGGGCGTGGGACCCTCCCGGCCAGGTGTGGGATATAATCTCCAGTGTGCCGGTGTTACAGCGCAGTATTGGGGTGGGAGTTACCCGATTTTCCAGGTGTTGTGTGTCTCAGTTCCCCTGGCTTGGTAAAGGGACTCCCTTCCCCCTCGCGCTTCCCAGGTGAGGCGATGCCTCGCCCTGCTTCAGCTCTCGCTGGTCGGGCTGCAGCAGCTGACCAGCACCGATTGTCCGGCACTCCCGAGTGAGATGACCCCAGTACCTCAGTTGAAAATGCAGAAATCGCCGTTCTTCTGTGTCGCTCGCGCTGGGAGATGGAGACTGAAGCTGTTCCTATCTCTTTTCATGATATTCTAAAGAGCGTTTCCAAATGTCCTTTCTCAGATTCCACAGAAACAGTGATTTTAAACTGCCCAATCCAAGGAATGATTTAACTCTATGAGATGAATACAAACATCACAAAAGAGTTGCGCAGAAACCTGCTCTCCAATTTTCGATGGAAGACATTTCCTTGCTCGACACAGGCCTCCGGTTTCCACTTATCACCCCTTTGTAGAACACTCAGAGACAGACATTCAAACTGGGAAATGTAGAGTAAGCTTTAACCCTGTGAAAACAATGAACATGTCACAGAGCCATTTCTTCGAGTGCTTCTTTCTGTTTTTTACTGGACGACATTTCACTTTTTGTCATAGTCTTCAATGTCCTCCGAATATCACTCTTTTGGTTTTACAGGAACAGTGTTCAAACTGTGCCTTATGAGAAGAAAGTTATAACCCCCTGAGTGGAATGCACACATCACCAAGCAGTTTCTCAGAATGCTTCTCTCCCGTTTTGATCTGACTCTATTTCCTATTTCACTATAGGCTGAAATGTGATCCAAAATATCCCTTCGCGGATCCATCCCATGAGGGTGTTCCCTAGCTGCGCAATGTAAAGAAAGCTTCATCTATGTGAGATGAATAAACATAGTGAAAAGCAGATTCACTGAAAGCTTCTTTCCAGCTTTTATCTGAAGATATTTTTCTATTTCACCATAGCCCTAAATGTGCTCCTGAAGCTGCCTTCCTGGATCCGTCCATGACAGTGTCCCAGCTGTGTAATGTAAAGAAACTTTTTCTGTGAGATGATTACAGATATCACAGATTAGTTTCTTAGAAAGCTTCTCTCAAGTTTTACTCTGAGGCAATTTCCCTTTTTACCATCGGCATCAACGTGGTCCCGAATATCACTTGGTACCTGTTTCTCCAAAAGGGTTTCCACGACGCGGTATGTGAAGAGAGGTATAACAGTGTGAGTGGAATGCACATGTCACAAAGCAGTTCCTCAGAAAGCCTCTCTCCAGTTCCGGTCTGAACATATTTCCTTTTTCTCCTTTAGAATCAATGTTTCCCGAATATCCCAGCACACTCTAAACATACACAGGGTTAGAAAATTGCTCAATGAAAAGAGAGGCTTAACTGAGTGAGAGAAATTATGACCACACAAAGGAGTTTCACAGAATGCTTCCTTCTGTGTTTTACCTGAGGATGTTTCTTTCTCCATATTCTAAGGATCATTCTCATATGTCCTTCCTCAGATTCCACATAAACAGTGATTTCAAGCTGCTGAATCGAAGGAGTGGTTTAACTTAGTAAATGGTTTAACTCAATAAATGGTTTTATTTCAGTATATTTCACTAATCACCATAGTTCTCAGTGTTCTCCGAAATATCACTTTTACGGTTTCACAGGAACAGTGTTCAAATGCTGTCTTGTTAGAAAAGAGGTCTAATTCCCTGAATGGAATGCATACATCACAAAGTCGTTTCTCAGAAAGATTTTATCCAGTTTTTATCTGAAGATATCTCCTCTTTCACTGTAGGCCTGAATGTGCTCCCGAATGTCCCTTTTCGGATCTGTGCATGACGAAATGTCCAAATTGCATAGTATAAGAAAAGTTTTAACTATGCAAGACGAATAAATATATCTAACACAAAGCAGTTTCACAGATATCTTCTTTTCAGTTTTTGGCTGAGGATATTTACTTTTTTGCCATAGCCCTCCATATACACACACGTATATTTCTTGGTAGCTCTTTCTCCAAAAGGGATTCCAGAATCCTCTAGGAGAAGAAAGGTATATTTCTGTGAGTCACATGCACACGTCACACAGCAGCTCCTCATAAGGCTTCTCTCCAGTTTATATCGGAAGACATTTCCTTTCTCACCGGAAGCCTCAAAGTGCTCCAGAATATCCCCTCACAGACTAAACAAAAACAGTGTTACAATACTGCTCACTGAAAAGAGAAGCTTAACTGTGTGAGTGGAATTCACGTGACACAAAGCAGTTTCACAGAAAGCTTCCTTCTGAGATCTCTTTGAGGTTATTCTTTTTTCAGGATATTCTAAAGAGCGTTCCCAAATATCCTTTATCAGATGCCACAAAAACAGAGATTTCAAGCTGCTCAATCCAAAGAATGGTTTAACTCTATGAGATGAATACAAACATCGCAAAGCAGTTGCTCAGAAAGTTTCTCTGCAGGGTTCATCGGAAGACGTTTCCTTGCTCACCACAAGCCTCCGGGCGTCACTAAATATCCCTTCACAAATTCTTCAAAGACAGAGTTTCGAAACTGGAGAACATAGAGTAAGCATTAACTCTGTGAAGTGAGTGCACATATCAGAGAGCAGGTTCTTGGAACACCTATTTTTCCATTTTATTTCAGTATATTTCCCTATTCACCATAGTCCACATTCCACTTCGAAGTATCACTTTTTCCATTTCACAGGAAATGGAAATTTCAAGCACTACCTTGTGAAAAACGAGGTATAACTCCGTGAGTGGAATGCATACATCACAAAGGAGTTTCTCAGAAAGCTTCTATCCAGTTTTTATCTGAAGATATCTACTCAGAGAGCCGATTCTTGAAATGCTTCTTCCTCGATTTTATTACAGTATATTTCAGCATATTTCACTCCTCGCCATAGTCCTTAATGTGCTCCAAAATATCAATTTTTCGGTTTCACAGAAACAGTGTTCAAACACTGCCTTGTGAGAAAAGACAACTCCCTGAGTGGAATGCATACATCAGAAAATTGTTTCTCAGAAAGTTTCTATCCACTTTTTGTGTGAAGATATCTCCTTTTCACCATAGGAGTGAATGTGCGCCCGAATGTCCCTTCGTGAATCCGTGCATGACAGAGTTTCCAAACTGCGTAATATAAGAAAAGTTTTAACTATGCGAGATGAATAAATATTTCTAACACAAAGCAGTTTCACAGAAATCTTCTTTCCAGTTTTTGTCTGAGGATATTTCCTCTTTCACCATAGCCATCCGTATACTCCCGAATGTCTCTTGGTAGCTTTTTCTCCAAAAGGGTTTTCGGAGTCCACTAGAAGAAGAAAGGTGAGTAGAATGCACACATTATTCTGTGAGTGCAAAGCACACGTCATTCTGTGAGTGGAATTCTGTGAGTGGAAAGCGCACGTCACAAAACAGCTACACAGAAAGCTTCTCTCCATTTCTTATGTGAAGATATTTCCTTTCTTGCCATAAGCTTTAAAGTGCTCCTGAATATCCCTTCACAGACTAAATAAAAACAGTGTTATGATATTGCTCAATGAAAAGAGAAGCATAACGGTGTGAGAGGAATTCCCCTGACACAGAGCAGTTTGACAGAAAGCTGCCTTCTGGTTTCTTTTTGAGGTTATTTCTTTTTCAGCATATTCTAAAGAGCGTTTCCAAATGTCCTTTCTCAGATTCCACAGAATCAGTGATTTCAAACGGCCAAATCCAAGGACTGTTTAACTCTATGAGATGAACTCAAAGTTAACAAAAGAGTTACGCAGAAAATTTCTCTCAAATATTTGATGGAAGACGTTTCCTTGCTCGACACAGGCCTCCAGTTGCCACTTACTATCCCTTCAAAGAATCCTCAAAGACTGACATTCAACCTGGGAAATGTAGAGTAAGCTTTAACCATGTGTAAAAGTGGACATGTCAGAGAGCAGTTTATTCGAGTGTTTCTGTTTTTTATTGGACATCTCAATTTTGCCATAGTCGTCAATGTGCTCCGAATATCACTCTTTTGGTTTTACAGGGACAGTGTTCAAATTGTGTCTTATGAGAAGAAAGTTGTAACTCCCTGAGTGGAATGCACATGTCACAAAGCAGTTTCTCAGAAAGCTTCTCTCCCACTTTGATCTGACTGTATTTCCTATTTCAATACAGGCCCGAATGTCATCCCAAATATCCCTTCGCAAATCCATTCACGAGGGAGTTTCCAAACTGTGTATTGTAAAGGAAGCTTCATCAATGTGAGATGAATAAACATTGCAAAAAGCAGATTCAAAAAACTTCTTTCCCATTTTTTTCTGAAGATATTTCATTTTTCACCATAGTTCTCAAAGTGCTCTCGAAGTTCCCTTCGTGGATTCGTCCACGACAGTCTCCAAGTTGTGTAATGTAAAGAAAGCATTATAAATAATAGATAACATAGATGTGAAGTGATTGCACATATCACAGAGTACTTTCCCATAAAGCTTTTTCCAGTTTTATTCTGAGGCTATTTCCCTTTTCACCATCTGCATCAATATTTTCCCGAATATCACTTGGTACCTGTTTCTCCAAAATGGTTTCCCTGACGCTGTATCAGAAGAGAGGTATAACACTGTGAATGGAATGCTCACGTCACAAGGCGGTTAATCGGGAAGCTTCTCTCCAGTTTTTGTCTGAACATATTTCTTTTTTCACTGTAAGCCTCAAAGTGCTCCCGAATATCCCGTCACACGCTAAGCATACACAGGGTTAGAAAACTGCAAAATGAAAAGAGGGGCTTAACTGAGTGAGTGCCATTAAGACGACACAGAGAAGATTCACAGAAAGCTTCCTTCTGGATTTTACCTGTGGATATTTCTTTGTCCATGTCTAAAGATCGTTCCCAAAAGTCCTTCCTCAGACTCCACAAAAACAGTGATTTCAAGCTGATCAATCCGAGGAATGGTTTAACTCTATGAGACGAATACACTTATCTCAAAGGAGTTCCTCAGAAATTTTCTCTGCAGGTTTCATCGGAAGACATTTCCTTGCTCACCACAAGCCTCCACGCATCACTAAATATCCCTTCACAGATCCTTCAAAGACAGAGTTTCGAAACTGGGCAACATACTGAAAGCATTAAGTCTCTGAAGTGAATGCACATATAAGAGAATGGATTCTTGGAACGCTTCTTCCTCGATTTTATTTCAGTATATTTCACTATTCGCCATAGTCCTCAAAGTGCGCCAAAATCACTTTTTCTGTTTCACAGGAACAGTGATCAAACACTGCCTGGTGAGAAAAGAGGTATAACTCCCTGAGTGGAATGCGAACATCACAAAGTCTTTTCTCAGAAAGCTTCTATCCACTTTTTATCTGAAGATATCTCCTTTCTCACTGTAGGCCAGAATGTGCTCCCTAATGTCCCTTCGCGGATCCATGCATGACAGAGTTTCAAAACTGTGTAAGATAAGAAAAGCTTTAATTATGCGAGATGAATAAATATATCTAACACAATGCAGTTTCACAGAAATATTCTCTCCAGTTTTTGTCTGAGGATATTTCCTTTTTCACCAGAGCCATCCCTCTACTACCGAATGTCTCTTGGTAGCCTTTTCTCCTAAAGGGATTCCGGAATCCTCCAGAAGAAAGGTGAGTGGAATGCACACATCATTCTGTGAGTGGAATTCTGTGAGTGGAATGCACACATCACAAAGCAGCTCCTCAGAAATATTCTCTCCAGTTTCTATGTGAAGACGTTTCTTTTCTCATCATAAGCCTCAAAGCGCTTCTGAATATCCCTTCGCATACTAAACAAAAACAGTGTTATGATACTGCTCAATGAAAAGAGAAGCTTAGCTGTGTGAGCAAAATTCACTTGACACAGAGCAGTTTCCTAGAGAACTTTGATCTGGTTTTTATCTGTGGTTATTCCTTTTTCAGCATATTCTAAAGAGCGTTTCCAAATGTCCTTTCTCAGATTCCACAGAAACAGTGATTTCAGACTACTCAATCCAAAGAATGTTTTAACTCTATGAGATGAGCACAAACCTCACAAAAGGGTTGTGCACAAATCTTCTCTCAAATATTTGATGGAAGACATTTCCTTGCTCAACACAGGCCTATGGTTGCCACTTACCATCCTTTCGCAGAACCCTCAAAGACCGACATTCAAACTGGGAAAAGTAGAGTAAGCTTTCACCCTGTGTAAAAATGGACATGTCAGAGAGCAGTTCCTTCGAGTGCTTCTTTCTGTTTTTTATTGGACATTTCAATTTTGCCATAGTCTTCAATGTGCTCCGAATATCACTCTTTTTGTTTTACACGAAGAGTGTTCAATTGTGCCTTATGAGAAGAAAGTTATAACTCCCTGAGTGGAATGAACACGTCACCAAGCAGTTTCTCAGAAAGCTCCTCTCCCGTTTTGATCTGACTGTATTTCGTATTTCACTACAGGCCCAAATGTGATCCCAAATATCCCTTTGCGGATCCATCCATGAGAGAGTTTCCAAGCTGTATAATGCAAGGAAAGCTTCATCAATGTGAGATGAATAAACGTAGCAAAAACCAGATTCACAAAAAGCTTATTTCCCGTTTGTTTCTGAAGATATTCCGTTTTTCACCATAGATCTCAAAGTGCTCCCAAAGGTCCCTTCGTGGAATGGCCCATGACAGTTTCTAACTTGCGTAATGCAAAGAAAGCATTATCTATGTGAGATGATTACACATATGACAGAGTAGTTTCCTAGAAAGCTTTTTCCAGTTTTAGTCTGAGGCTATTTCTCTTTTCACCATTGGCACCAACATGTTCCCCAATACCACTTGGTACCTGTTTCTCCGAAAGGGTTTTCCCAAAGCTGTATGAGAAGAGAGGTATAACACTGTGAGTGGAATGCAGACGGCACAGGGTAGCTCGTCGGAAAGCTTCTCTCCCGTTTTGGCATCAACATATTTCCTTTTTCACCATAAGCATCAAAGTGCTCTCGAATATCCCGTCACACGCTAAGCATACACAAGGTTAGAGAACTGCTCAATGAAAAGAGGGGCTTATCTGAATCAGAGTCATTAAGATGACACAGAGCAGTTTCACAGAAAGCTTCCTTCTAGATTTTACCTGAGGATATTTCTTTCTCCATGTTCTAAGGATCGTTCCCAAATGTCCTACCTCAGATTCCACAAAAACATTGATTTCAAGCTGTTCAATACAAAGAACGGTATATCTCTATGAGACAAATACACACATCGCAAAGCAGTTGCTCAGAAATTTTCTCTGCAGGTTTCCTCGGAAGACGTTTCCTTCCTCACCACAAGCCTCCGGGCGTCACTGAATATCCGTTCACAAATATAACCCACTAAGTGGAATGCACACCAAGCAGTTTCTTAGAAAGCTTCTCTCCCATTTTGATCTGACTATATTTCCTATTTCACTATAGGTCCGAATGTGATCCCAAATATCACTTCATGGATACATCAATGAGGAGGTTTCCAAGCTGTGTAATGTAAAGAAAGCTTCATCTATGTGAGATGACTAAACATAGCAAAAAGCAGATTCACAGAAAGCTTCTTTCCCCTTGTAATCTGAAGATATTTCATTTTTCACCATAGTCCTCAAAGTACTCCCGAATGTCCCTTCAGGGATCCGTCCATGACATTTTCCAAGCTGGATAATGTAAAGAAAGCATTATCTATGTGAGAAGATTACACATATCACAGAGTAGTTTCCTAGAAAGTTTTTTCCAGGTTTAGTCTGAAGCTATTTCCCTTTTCACCATTGGCACCAACATGCTCTCAAATATCACTCGGTATCTGTTTATCCAAAAGGGTTTCCCGGATGCTGTTTGAGAAGAGAAGTATAACACTGTGAGTGGAATGCACACGTCACAAGGCAGTTCCTCGGAAAGCTTCTCTCCAGTTTTGGTCTGAACATATTTCCTTTTCCACCGTATGCCTCAAAGTGCTCCCGAATATTTCATCACACACTAAGCATACCCTGGGTTAGAAAACTGCTCAATGTAAAGAGAGGCTTAACTGAGCAAGAGCCATTAAGATGACACAGAGCAATTTCACAGAAAGCTTCCTTCTGGATTTTACCTGAGAATATTTCTTTCTCCATGTTCTGAGGATCATTCCCAAATGTCCCTCCTCAGATTCCAAGAAAACAGTGATGTCAAGTTGTTCAATCCAAAGAACGGTTTAACTCTATGAGACGAATACACACATCACAAAGCAGTTGCTCAGAAAGCTTCTTTGCAGGTTTCATCGGAAGACGTTTCCTTGCTCACCACATGCCTCCGGGCGTCACTAAATATCTCTTCACAGATCCTTCAAAGACGGAGTTTCGAAACTGAGCAACATAGAGTAAGCATTAATTTTGTGAAGTGAATGCACATATCAGAGAGCAGCCTCTTGGAACGAATCTTCCTCGAATTTATTTCTGTGTATTTCACATTTGCCATAGTCCTCACTGCACTGCAAAATATCACATTTTCGTTTTCACAGGAAGTGTTCAAACACTGCCTTGTGAGAACAGAGGTAGAACTCCCTGAGTGGAATGTAGACATTACAAAGTCGTTTCTCAGAAAGCTTCTCTCCACTTTTTATCTGAAGATATCTCCTCTTTCACCATAGGCCTGAATGTGCTCCCGAATGTCCCTTTGCAGATCCGAGTTTGATGGAGTTACCAAACTGTGTAATATAAGAAAAGTTTTAACTATGTGAGATGAATAAATATATCTAACACAAAGCAGTTTCACAGAAATCTTCTTTACAGGTTTTGTCTGAGGATATTTTGTTTTTCACGAAATATTAGCCATCCCTTTATTCCCGAATGTCTCTTGGTAGCCTTTTCTCCAAAGGATATTCCGAAATCCTGTAGGAGAAGAAAGGTGAGTGGAATACACACGTCATTGTGTGAGTGAAAAGCACACCTCACAAAGCAGCTCCTCAGAAAGCATCTCTCCAGTTTCTATCTTAAGATGTTTCCCTTCTCAACGTAAGCCTCAAAGCACTCCTGAGTATCCCTTCGCAGACTAAACAGAAACAGTGTTTTGAAATTGCTCATTAAAAGCGAAGCGTATCTGTGTAAGCAGTATTCACGTGACAGAGAGCAGTTTCACAGAAAGCTTCCTTTTGGTTTCTCTCTGATTTAATTTCTTTTTCCGAATATTCTAAAGAGCGTTTACAAATGTCCTTTCTGAGATTCCAGAGAAACAGTGATTTCAAGCTACTCAATTCAAAGAATGATTTACCTCTATGAGATGAGCACATACTTCACAAAAGAGTTGTGCAGAAAGCTTCTCTCAAATACTCGATGGAAGGCATCTCCTTGGTCGAAACATACCTCCGGTTGCCACTTACGACCCCTTTGCAGAATGCTCAAAATCGACTTTCAAATTGGTAAATGTAGACTCAGCTTTAACCCCGTGTAAAAATGGACATGTCAGAGAGCAGTTTCTTCCAGTGCTTCTTTCTGTTTTTTATTGGACATTTCAATTTTGCCATAGTCTTCAATATGCTCCGAATATCACTCTTTCGGTTTACAAGAACATTGTTCAAATTGTGCCTTATGAGAAGAAAGTTATAACCCCCTGAGTGGAATACACACATCACCAAGCAGTTTCTCAGAAAGCTTCTCTCCCGTTTTGATTGGACTATATTTCCTGTTTCATTCTAGGCTGGAATGTGATCCCAAATATCCCTTCCTAGATCCATCCACGAGGGAGTTTCCAAGCTGTGTAATGTAAAGAAAGCTTCATCTATGTGAGATGAATAAATAAAGCAAAAAGCAGATTCACAGAAAGCTTCTTTCCCGTTTTTATCTGAAGATATTTCATTTTTCACCAGAGTCTTCAATGTGCTCCCGAAAGTCCCTTCGTGGATCCATCCATGAGAATTTCCAAGCTGTGTAATGTAAAGAAATCTTTATCAATGTGAGATGATTACACATATCACAGAGTATTTTCCCAGAAAGCTTTTTCCAATTTTAGTCTGAGGCTATTTCCCTTTTCACCATCGGCAGCAACATGCTCCCGAGTATAATAGGGTACCTGTTTCTCCAGAAGGGTTTCCCTGACGCTGTATGAGAAGAGAGGTATAACACTGTGAGTGAAATTCACACGTCACAGGGCAGTTCCTCGGAAAGCTTTCCTCTAGTTTTTGTCTGAACATATTTCCTTTTTCACCATAAGCTTCAAAGTGCTCCCAAATATCCTGTCACATGCTAAGCATACAAAGGGTTAAAAAACTGCTCAATGAAAAGAGGGGCTTAACTGAGCAAGAGCCATTAAGACGACACAGAGCAATTTCACAGAAAGCTTCCTTCTGCATTTTATCAGAGGATATTTCTTTCCCCATATTCTAAGGAACGTTCCCAAATGCACTTCCTCAGATTCCACAAAAACACTGATTTCCAACTGTTCAATTCAAAGAACAATTTACCTCCATGAGACGAATACACATATTGCGAAGCAGTTGCTCAGACAATTTCTCTGCAGGCGTCATCAGAAGACATTTCTTGGCTCAGCAGAAGTCTCCGGGTGACACTAACTATTACTTCACAGATTCTTCTAAGACAGAATTTTGAAACTGGGCACCAGAGAGTAAACATTAACTCTGTGAAGTGAATGCACATATCAGACAGCAGTTTCGTGGAACGCTTCTTCCTCTATTTTTTTCAGTATATTTCACTATTCGCCATAGTCCTCAATGCACTCCGAAATATCACTTTTTTTTGGTTTCACAGGAACAGTGTTCAAACACTGCCTTGTGAGAAAAGAGGTACAACTCCACGAGTGGAATGCATGCATCCCAAAGTCGTTTCTAAGAAAGCTTCTATCCACTTTTTATCTGAAGATATCTCCTCTTTCACCATAGGCCTGAATGTGCTCCCGAATGTCCCTTCATGGATCCGTGCATGAGGGAGTTTCCAAACTGCATAATGGTAGAAAAGTTTTAAATATGCGAGATGAATAAATATATCTAACAGAAAGCAGTTTTACAGAAATCTTCTTTTCAGTTTTTGTCTGAGGACATTTTCCTTTTCACCATAGCCATCCCTACACTACCAAATATCTCTTGGTAGCTTTTTCATCCAAAAGGGATTCTGGAATCCTCTAGGATAAGAATGGTAAGTGGAATGCACACGTCATTCTGTGAGTGCAATGCACACGTCATTCTGTGAGTGGAATTGTGTGAGTGGAATGCACACGTCACAAAGCAGCTCCTCAGAAAGCTTCTCTCCAGTTTCTGTCAGAAGATGTCTCTTTTCACACCATAAGCCTCAAAGCACTCCCGAATATCCCTTCACAGACTAAACAAAAACAGTGTTATGATACTGCTCAATGAAAAGAGAAGCTAGACTGTGTGAGTGGAATTAACGTGACACAGAGCAGTTTCACAGAATGCTTCCTTCTGATTTCTTTCTGAGGTTATTTCTTTTTCATGATATTCTAAAAAGCATTTCCAAATGTCCTTTCTCAGATTCCACAGAAAAGGTGATTTCAAACTACTAAATCCAAAGAATGATTTAACTCTATGAGATGAGCACAAACTTCACAAATGTGTTACGCAGAAAGCTACTCTCAAATATTCGATGGAAGACATTTCCTTGCTCAACACAGACCTCTGGTTGCCCCTTACTATCCTTTCCCAGAACCCTCAAAGACCGACTTTCAAACTGGGAAATGTAGAGTAAGCTTTGAACCTGTGTAAAAATGCACATGTCAGAGAGCAGTTTCCTCGAGTGCTTCTTTCTGTTTTTTATTGGACGACATTTCAATTTTGCCATAATCTTCATTGTGCCCTGAGTATCAGTCTTTTGGTTTTACAGAAACACTGTTCAAACTGGGCTTATGAGAAGAATGTTATAACTCCCTGAGTGGAAAGCACACGTCACCAAGCAGTTTCTCAGAAAACTTCTCTCCCGTTTTGATCGGACAATATTTCCTATTTCACCATAGGCCCAATATGATCCCAAATATTCCTTCAGAGATCCATCCAAAAGGGAGTTTCCAAGCTGCATAATGTAAAGAAAGCTTCATCTCTGTGAGATGAATAAACATAGCATGAAGCAAATTCACAGAAACCTTCTTTCCAGTTTTTATCTGAATAGATTTCCTTTTTCACCACAGTCCTGAATGTGTTCCCGAAGGTCCTTTCCTGGATCCATCCATGACAGTTTCCAAGTTGCGTATTGTAAAGAAAGCTTTAGCTATGTAAGATGATTACACTTATCAAAGAGTAGTTTCCTAGAAAGCTTCTTTCCAGTTTTTCTCTGAGACTATTTCCCTTTTCACCATCGGCATCAACATACTCCTGAATATCACTTGGTACCTGTTCCTCCAAAAGGGTTTCCCCGATGCTGTATGAGAAGAGAGGTATAACATTCTGACTGGAATGCACATGAGACAATGCCGTACCTCGGAAAGCTTCTCTCCAGTTTCGGTCTGAACATATTTCCATTTTCACTGTGAGCCTCAAAGTGCTCCCGAATATTGCATCACACGCTGAACATACACAGGGTTATAAAACTGTTCAATGAAAGGGAGGCTTAACTGAGTGAGAGGAATTAAGACAACACAGAGCAGTTTCACAGAAAGCTACCTTTTGGATTTTAGCTGAGGATACTTCTTTCTCCATATTCTAGGTATCGTTCCCAAAGTTCCTTCCTCAGATTTCACAAAAACAGTGATTTCAAGCTGTTCAATCCAAAGAAAGGTTTAACTCTATGAGACGAATACACGTATCGCAAAGTCGTTGCTTAGAACGTTTCTCTGCAGCTTTCATCGGAAGACGTTTACTTGCTCAACAGAAGCCTTCGGGTGTCACTAAATATCCCTTCACAGATTCTTCAAAGACAGAGTTTCGAAACTGGGCAACATAGAGTAAGCATTAACTCTGTGAAGTGATGGACATATCAGAGAGCAGATTCCTGGAACGCTTTTTCCTCGATTTTATTTCAGTATTTTTCACTGTTTGCCATAGTCCTCAATGCGCTCTGAAATATCCCTTTTTGGGTTTCACAGGAACAGTGTTCAAACACTGACTTGTGAGAAAACAGGTATAACTCCCTGAGTGGAATGCATATGTCAAAAAGTCGTTTCTCAGAAAGCTTCTATCCACTTTTTATCTGAAGATATCTCTTCTTTCATCATAGGCCTGAATGTGCTCCTGAAGGTCCCTTAGCAGATCGTGCATGACAGAGTTTCCAAACTGAGCAATAGAGGAAAAGTTTTAACTATGTGAGATGAATAAATGCATCTAACACAAAGCAGATTCACAGAAATCTTCTTTCCAGTTTTTGTATGAGGATATTTCCCTTTTCACCATAGCCATTCCTACACTCTTGAATGTCTCTCGGTACCTTTTTCTCCAAAAGGAATTCTGGAATCCTCTAGGAGAAGAATGGTGAAAGGAATGCACACGTCATTCTGGGAGTGGAATGCAGACGTCTTTCCGTGAGTGGAATTCTGTGAGTTGAATGCACACGTCACAAAGCAGCTCCTCAGAAAGCTTCTCTCCAGTTTCTGTCTGAAGGCATTTCCCTTCCCACCGTAAGCCTCATATCACTCCCGAATATCCCTTCACAGACTAAACAAAAACAGTGTTATGATACTGCTCAATGAAAAGAGAAGCTTAACTGTTTGAACGGAATTCACCTGACACAGAGCAGTTTCACAGAAAGGTTCCTTCTGCTTTCTCTCTGAGGTTATTTCCTTTTCAGGATATTCTAAAGAGCATTTCCAAATATCCTTTCACAGATTCCAAAGAAACAGTGATTTCAAACTACTCTATCCAAAGAATGATTTAACTCTGTGAGATGAAAACAAACGTCACAAAAGTGTTGCACAGAAATCTCCTGTCAAATATTTGATGGAAGGCATTTCCTTGGTTGAAACAGGCCTCCGCTTGCCACTTACTATCCCTTCACAGAACTCTCAAAGACCGACTTTCGAACTGGGAAATGTAGAGTAAGCTTTAACCCTGTGTAAAAATGGGCATGTTGGAGAGCAGTTTCTTCGAGTGCTTCTTTCTGTTTTTTATTGGACATTTCAATTTTGCCATAGTCTTCAATGTGCTCTGAATATCACTCTTGGTTTTCCAGGAACAGTGTTCATATTGTGCCTTAGGAGAAGAAAGTTATAACTCCCTGAGTGGAATGCACACATCACCAAGTAGTTTCTCAGAATGCTTCTCTCCCATTTTGATCTCACTATATTTCCTATTTCACAAGAGGCCCGCATGTGATCCAAAATAACCCTTCGTAGATCCATCCATGAGGGTGTTTCCAAGTTGTGCAATGTAAAGAAAGTTTCATTTATGTGAGATGAATAAAGATAGCAAAAAGCAGATTCCCAGAAAGCTTCTTTCCCGTTCTGATCTGAAGATATTTGGTTTTTCACCATAGTCCTGAAAGTGCTCCTGAAGGTCCCTTCCTGGATCTGTCAATGACAGTTTCCAAGATGCGCAATGTAAAGAAGGCATTATCTATGTGAGATGATTACACATATCACAGAAAAGTTTCCTAGAAAGTTTTTCCACCTTTAGTCTGAGGCTATTTCCCTTTTCACCATCAGCACCAACATGCTCCCGAATACCATTTGGTACTTGCTTCTCCAAAACCGTTTCACCGAAGCTATATGAGAAGAGAGATATAACCATGCTAGTGGAATGCACACATCACAAGGCATTTTCTCGGAAACCTTCTCTCTAGCTTTGGTCTGAGCATATTTCCTTTCTCACCGTAAGCCTCAAAGTGCTCCCAATAATCCCGTCACATGCTAAGCATACACAGGGTTAGAAAACTGCTCAATGAAAAGAGGGACTTATCTGAGTGAGAGCCATTAAGGCGACACAGAGCAGTTTCACAGAAAGCTTCCTTCTGGATTTTACCTGAAGATATATCTTTCTCCATGTTCTAAGTATCGTTCCCAAATGTCCTTCCTCAGATTTCAAAAAAAAAGTGATTTCAAGCTGCTCAATACAAACAACGGTTTAATTCTATGAGACAAATAGACACATTGCAAAGCAGTTGCTCAGAAAGTTTCTCTGCAGGTTTCATCGGAAGACGTTTCCTTGCTCACCACAAGCCTCCGGGCATCACTAAATACCCCTTCACAGATCCTTCAAAGACAGAGTTTCAAAACGGGGCAACATAGAGTAAGCATTAACTCTGTGAAGTGGATACACTTATCAGAGAGGAGATTCTTGGAGCGCCCTTTCCTCGATTTTATTTCAGTATATTTCACTATTCTCCATAGTCCTCAATGCACTCTGATATATCACTTTTTCGATTTCACAGGAACAGTGTTGAAACACTGTCTTGTGAGAAAAGTGGTTTAACTTCCTGAGTGGTATGCATGCATCACAAAGTCGTTTCTCAGAAAGCTTCTCTCCACTTTTTATCTGAAGATGTCTCCTCCTTCACCGTAGGCCTGAATGTGCTCCCGAATGTCCCCTGGTGAATCCCTCCAGGAAAAAGTTTCCAAACTGCGTAATATCAGAGAAGTTTTAACTATGTGAGATGAATAAATATATCTAACACAAAGCAGTTTCCCAGAAATCTTCTTTCCACTTTTTGTCTGAGGATATTTTTTTTTTCACCATAGTCATCCCTGTACTGCTGAATGTCTCTTGGTACCATCTTCTCCAAAAGGGATTCTGGAATCCTCTAGGAGGAGAAAGGTGAGTGGAATGCACATGTCATTCTGTGAGTGGAATTCTGTGAGGGGAATGCAGATGACACAAAGCAGCTCCTCCGAAATCTTCTCTCTTGTTTCTATGTGAATACGTTTCCTTTCTCACTGTAAGCCACAAAGTGCTCCTGAATATCCCTTTGCAGACTAAACAAAAACAGTGTTATGATGCTGCTCAATGAAAAGAGAAGCTTAACTGTGTGAACGGAATTCACGTGACACAGAGCAGTTTCACAGAAAGCTTCCCTCTGGTTTCACTCTGAGGTTATTTCTTTTTCAGGATATTCTAAAGAGCATTTCCAAATGTCCTTTCTGAGATTCCACAGAAACAGTGATTTCAAACTACTCAATGCAAAGAATGATTTAACTCCATGAGATGAACGCTAACTTCACAAAAATTTTCGCAGAAGGCTTCTCTCAAATATTCGATGGAAGACATTTCCCTGCTCGACACAGGCCTCCGGATGCTACTTACTATCATTTGCAGAAAAATCAACGTCCGAATTTCACAGAAAGCTTCCTTCTGGTTTCTCTCTGAGGTTTTTTCTTTTTCAGTATATTCTAAAGTACATTTCCAAATGTCCTTTTTCAGATTCCACAGAAACAGTGATTTCAAACTGCTTAATTCAAAGAATGATTTAACTCTATGAGATGAATACAAACATCACAAAAGAATTGGATGGAAAGATTCTCTCCGATTTTCTATGGAAGACATTTCCTTGCTCGGCACGGTCCTCCCGTTGCCAATTACTATCCCTTTGCAGAACCCTCAAAGACCGACTTGCAACCTGAGAAACGTAGAAGCTTTACCCCTGTGAAAATAATGGACATGTCAGAGAGCTATTTCTTCGAGTGCTTCTTTCTGTTTTTTATTGGACGACATTTCACTTTTTGCCATAGTCTTCAATGTGCTCCGAATATCACTCTTTAGGTTTTATAAGAACAGTGTTCAAAATGTGCCTTATGAGAAGAAAGTTATATCTCCCTGAGTGGAATGCTCACATCACCAAACAGTTTCTCAGAAAGCTTCTCTGCAGTTTTTATCTGCTTACATTTCCTATTTCAACATAGGCCCGACTGTGATCCCAAATATACTTTCGTGGATCCATCTACGAGGGAGTTTCCAAACTGCGTAAGGTAAATAAGCTTCACCTATGTGAGATGAATTAACATAGCAAAGGCAGATTAACAGAAAGCTTCTTTCCAGTTTTTTTCTGAAGATATTTCCTTTTCACTGTAGCCCTGAATGTGCCCCCGAAGGCTTCTTCATGGATCTGTCCATGACAGTTTCCAAGCTGCTTAATGTAAAGAAAGTTTTATATATGTCAGATGCTTACACATATCACAGAGCAGTTTCCTAGAAAGCTTCTTTATAGTTTTTGTCTGAGGCTATTTCCCTTTTCACCATCAGCATCAACCTGCTCCTGAATATCATTTGATACCCCTTTCTCCAAAAGGGTTTCCCTGACGCTGTATTTGAAGAGAGGTATAGCACTCTGAGTGGAATGCACACGTCACAAAGCAGTTCCTCAGAAACCTTCTCTCCAGTTTCGGTCTGAACATATTTCCTTTTTCACCGTTAGCATCAAAGTGTTCCCGAATATCTCAGCACACACTAAACATACACAGGGTTAGAAAACTGCTCAATGAAAAGTGAGGCTTAACAAAGCGAGAGGAATTAAGATGACACAGAGCAGTTTCACAGAAAGCTTCCTTCTGTGTTTTACATGAAGATATTTCTTTCTCCATATTCTAAGGATAATTCCCAAACGTCCTTCCTGAGATTCCACAAAGACAGTGATTTCAAGCTGCTCAATCCAACAATGGTTTAACTCTATGAGACGAATACACACATCATGAAGCCGTTGCTCAGAAAGATTCTTTGCAAGTTTCATCAGAAGACGTTTGCTCGCTCACCACAAGCCTCTGGGCATCACTACATATCCCTTCACAAATTCTTCGAAGACAGAGCTGCGAGACTGGGCAACATAGAGTAAGCATTAACAATGTGAAGTGAATGCACATATCAGAGGGCAGATTCTTGGAACGGTTTTTCCTAGATTTTATTTCAGTCCATTTTCCTATTCAACATAGTCCTCAATTCGCTCCGAAATATCAGTTTTTCCGTTTCACAGGAACAGTGTTCAAACACTGCCTTGTGAGAAAAGAGGTATAAATCCTGAGTGAAATGCATGCATCACAAAGTACGTTCTCAGAGTGTCTATCCAGTTTTTATCTGAAGATATCTCCTCTTTCACTGTAGGCCTGAATGTGCTCCCAAATGTCCCTTTTCGAATCCGTGCATGACGGAGTTTGCAAACTTCATAATACAAGAAAAGTTTTAACCACGCAGGATGAATAAATATATCTAACACAAAGCAGGTTCACAGAAAAATTCGTT
Source organism: Piliocolobus tephrosceles (assembly GCF_002776525.5). Lineage (NCBI taxonomy): Eukaryota > Metazoa > Chordata > Mammalia > Primates > Cercopithecidae > Piliocolobus > Piliocolobus tephrosceles. Next base: position 42,274,476 of record NC_045440.1, read on the forward strand.
CCAGTTTTTGTCTGAGGATATTTCCTTTTTCACTACAGCTGTACCTATACTCCAGGATGTCTCTGGGCAGCTTTTTCTCCAAAAGAAATTCCAGAATCCTCTAGGAGAAGAAAGGTATATTTTTGTGAGGGGAATGCACATGTGACAAAGCAGCTCCTCAGAAAGCTTTTCTCCAGCTTCTATATGAAGACCTTTCCTTTCTTACTGTGAGTCTCAAACAGCTCCTGAATATCCCCTCTCAGACTAAATGAAAAGTGTTATGATACTCCCCAATGAAAAGAGAAACTTATCTGTGTGAGCAGGATTCACGTGACACAGAGCAGTTTCACAGAAATCTTCCTTCTGGTTTCTCTCTGAGGTTATTTCCTTTTCAGGATATTATAAAAAGCGTTTTCAATTGTCCTTTCTCAGATTCCAGAGAAACAGTGATTTCAATCTGCTCAATCCTAAGAAAGATTTAACTGTATGAGTTGAATACAACCATCACAAAACAGTTGCACAGAAAGCTTCTCTCCAATTTTCGATGGAAGACATTTCCTTGCTCGACACCGGCCTCTGTATGCCACTTACTATACCTTCACAGAACCCTCAAAGACCTACTTTCATACTTGGAAATGCAGAGTAAGCATTAATGCTGTGAAAAGAATGGACATGTCAAAGAGGAGGAGATTCTTCGAGTGCTTCTTTCTGTTTTTTTATTGGACGACATTTCACTTACTGCCATAGTCTTCAATGTGCTCTGAATATCATTGTTTTGGATTTTCAGGAACAGTTTTCCAACTGTGTCTTATGAGAAGAAAGTTATAACTTCCTAAGTGGAATGCACACATCACCAAGCAGTTTCTCAGAAAGCTTCTCTCCAGTTTTTATCTGGGTATATTTCCTATTTCACCATAGACCCAAATGTGATCCCAAATATCCCTTAGCGGATCCATCCACGAGTGAGTTTCCAAGCCGCGCAATGTAAAGAAAGCTTCATCTATGTGAGATGAGCAAACATAGCAAAAAGCAGATTCACAGAAAACTTCTTTCCAGTTTTTATCTGAAGATATTTGCTTTTTCACCACAGTCCCGTATGTGCTCCTGAAGGTTCTTTCCTGGATCCGTTTATGACAGTTTCCAAGCTGCGTAATGTAAAGAAAGCTTAACCTATGTCAGATGATTACATATATCACAGAGTAGTTTCCGAGAAACTTCTTTCCAGTTTTTGTCTCAGGCTATTTCCCTTTTCACCATCAGCATCAACATGCTCCCGAATATCACTTGGTACCATTTCTCCAAAAGGTTTCCCCAATGCTGTATGAGAAGAGAGGTATAACACTGTGAATGGAATACACACATCACAAAGAAGTTCCTTGGAAAGCCTCTCTCCAGCTTCGGTATAAACATATTTCCTTTTTCACACTAAGCCTCAAAGTGCGCCCGAATATCCCATCACACGGTAAACATACACAGGGGTAGAAAACTGCTCAATGAAGAAAAAGGCTTAACTGAGCGAGAGGAAATAAGATGAAACAGAGCAGTTTCACAGAAAGCTTCCTTCCGGATTTTACCTGAAGATATTTCTTTCTCCATATTCTAAGAATCGTTCCCAAATGTCCTTCCTCGGATGCCACAAAAACAGTGATTTCAAGCTGTTCAATCAAAAGAATGGTTTAAATCTAGGAGATGAATACACACAACGCAAAGCAGTTGCTCAGAATGTTTCCCTGCAAGTTTCATTGGCAGACGTTTCCTTGCTCACCACAAGCCTCCGTGCATCACTAAATATCCCTTCACAGATTCTTCAAAGACAGTGTTTCAAAACTGGGTAGCATAGAGTAAGCATTAACTCTGTGAGGTGAATGCATATATCAGAGAGCAGATTCTTGGAATGCTCTTTCCTCGATTTTATTTCAGTATAATTCATTATTCGCCATAGTCTTCAGTGTGCTCCAAATATCACTTTTTTGGTTTCACAGGAACATTGTCGAAACTCTGCATTGTGAGAAAAGTGGTATAACTCCCTGAGTGGATTGCATACATCACAAAGTTGTTTCTCAGAAAGCGTCTATCCAGTTTTTATCTGAAGATATCTCCTCTTTCACCATAGGCCTTAATGTGCTAGTGAATGTCCCTTCGCGGATCCAGGGATGACGGAGTTAACAAACTGCGTAATATAAGAAAAGTTTTAACTATGCAAGATGAATAAATATATTTAACACAAAGCAATTTCAGAGAAATCTTCTTTCCAGTTTTTCTCTGAGGATATTTCCATTTCACCATAGCCCTCCCTATTCTCCCAAATGTCTCTTGGTAGCTTTTTCTCCAAAAGGGATTCCTGAATCCTCTATGAGAAGAAGGTTATATTTCGGTGAATGGAACACACACGCCACAAAGCAGCTCCTCAGAAAGCATGTCTCCAGTTTCAATCTAAAGATGTTTCCTTTCTTACTGTAAGCCTCATAGCACTCCTGATTATCCCTTCACAGACTAAACAAAAACAGTGTTCTAATACTGCTCTATGAAAAGAGAAGCTTAACTGTGTGAGCAGAATTCAGGTGACACAGAGCTGTTTCACAGAAAGCTTCCTTCTGGTTTCCATCTGAGGTTATTCCTTTTTCAGTATATTCTAAAGAGCTTTTCCAAATGTACTTTCTGAAATTCCACAGAAAGAGTGATTTCAAACTGCTCAATCCAAACAATTTTTTAACTCTATGGGATGAATACATACAACTCAAAAGAGTTGCACAGAAAGATTCTCTCCGATATCCAATGAGAAACATTTCCTTGTTCGACACAGGCCTCCTGTTGTCACTTAATATTTCTTCGCAGAACCCTCAAAGACCGACATTCAAACTGGGAAATGTAGAGTAAGCTTTATCCCTGTGAAAAGAATGGACATGTCAGAGCGCAGTTTCTTCGAGTGCTTCTTTCTGTTTTATACTTGACGACATTTCACTTTTTGCCATAGTCTTCAATGTGCTCCGAATATCACTCTTTTGGTTTTACAGGAACAGTGTTCAAACTGTGCCTTATGAGAAGAAAGTTATAACTCCCTGAGTGGAAGCACACATCACCAAGCAGTTTCTCAGAAAGCTTCTCTCCAGTTTTTATCTGACTATATTTCCTATTTCACCATAGGCCCGAATGTGATCCCAAATATCCCTTTGCAGATTCATCCATGAGGGAGTTTCCAAGCCGCGTAATGAAAAGAAAGCTTCATGTATAAACATAGCAAAAAGCATATTCACAGAAAGCTGCTTTCCAGTTTTTATCTGAAAAATTCACTTCTTCACCATATTCCTGAATGTACTCCCAAAGGTCCCTTCGTGAATCCGTCCATGACAGCTTCCAAGCTGCGTAATGTAAAGAAAGCTTTATCTATGTGAGATGATTACACATATCACAAAGCAGTTTCCTAGTAGTTGTGGTCTGAGTTATTTCCCTTTTAACCATCGGCATCAACATGCTCCCAAATATCACTTGGTAACTGTTTCTCCAAAAGGGTTTCCCCTACGCTGCATGAGAAGTGAGGTACAACACTCTGAATGGAATGCACACGTCACAAAGCAGTTATTCGGAAATTTTCTCTCCAGTTCCGTTTTGAACATATTTCTTTTTCACCGTAAGCCTCAAAGTGCTCCCGAATATCCTATCACAGGCTAAATATACACAGGTTTAGAAAACTGCTCAATGAAAAGAGATGCTAACTGAGTGGGCGGAATTAAGACAACACAGAGCAGTTTCATACAAAGCTTCCTTCTGGATTTTACCTGACGATATTTCTTTCTCCATTTTCTAAGGATCGTTCCCAAATGTCCCTCCTCAGATGCCACAAAAACAGTGATTTCAAACTGCTGAATCCAAGGAATGGTTTAACTCTAGGAGACGAATACACACCTCATGAAAGCATATTCTCAGAATGTTTCTCTGCATATTTCATTGGAAGATGTTTCCTTGCTCCCCACAAGTCTCCGTGCGTCACTACGTATCCCTTCACAGATTCTTCAAAGACAGAGTTTCGAAACTGGGCAACATAGAGTAAGCATTAACTCTGTGAAGTCAAAGCACATATCAGAGTGCAGATTCTTGGAAGGCTTCTTCCTACATTTAATTCCAGTATATTTCACAATTCGCCATAGTTGTCAATAGTTGTCAATGCACACCTTTTCTGTTTCACAGGAACAGTGCTCAAACACTGTCTTGTGAGAAAACAGGTATGACTCCCTGAGTGGAATGCATACATCACAAGGTAGTTTCTCAGAAAGCTTCTATCCAGTTTTTATCTGAATATATCACCTCTTTCACCATAGGCCTGAATGTGCTCCCGAATGTCCCTTCATGGATTTGAGCATGATGGAGTTTCCAAACTGCGTAATGTCAGAAAAGTTTTAACTATGTGAGATGATTAAATATATCTAACACAAAGCAGTTTCACAGAAATCTTCTTTCCAGTTTTTGTCTGCCGATATTTCCTTTTTCACCAAAGCCCTACTTATACTCCTGAATGTCTCTTGGTAGCTCCTTTTCCAAAAGGGATTCCGGAATCCTCAAAGAGAAGAGAGGTATATTTCTGGGAGTGGAATGCACGTATCATAAAGCAGCTTCCCAGAAAGCTTCTCTTCAGTTTCTCTGTGAAGACGTTTCGTTTCTCATCATCAGCCTCAAAGCGCCCCTGAATATCCCCTCGCAGAATAAACAAAAACAGTGTTATGATACTGATCAATGAAAAGAGAAGTTTAATTTGTGAGTGGAATTCACGTGACACAGAGCTGTTTCACAGAAAGCATCCTTCTGGTTTCTCTTTGAGGTTATTTCTTTTTCAGGATATTCTGAAGAGTGTTTCCACATGTTGTTTCTCAGATTCCACACAAACAGTAATTTCAAACTACTCAATCCAAAGAATGATTTAACTCTATGAGATGAATGCAAACATCACAAAACTGTTGTGCAGAAAGTTTTTCTCCATTTTTCAATGGAAGACGTTTCCTTGCTTGACACAGGTCTCTAGTTGCCAATCACTATCCCATCGCCGAATGCTCAAACACCGAATTTCAAACTGTGAAATGTAGAGTAAGCTTTAACCCTGTGAAAAGAATGGACATGTCAGAGAGCCGTTTCTTCAAGTACTTCTTTCTGTTTTTTATTGTACGACATTTCACTTTTTGCCATCATCTTCAATGTGCTTCATATATGACTGTTTTCGTTTTACAGAATTAGTGTTCAAACTGTGCCTTATGAGAAGAAAGTTATACCTCCCTGACTGGAATGCACACATTACCTTGCAGTTTCTCAAAAAGCTTCTCTCCAGTTTTTATCTGACCATATTTTCTATTTCACCATAGGCCCGAATGTGATCCCAAATATCCCTTTGGAGATCCATCCATGAGTGAGTTGCCAAGCTGCGTAATATTAAGGAAGCTTCAATTATGTGAGATGAACAAATACAGCAAAAAGCAGATTCACAGACAGCTTCTTTCCAGTTTTTATCTGAAGATATTTTCTTTTTCTCCATAGTCCTGAATGTGCTCCCAAACGTCCCATCGTGTATCCGTCCATGACAGTTCCCAAGCTGTGTAATGTAAAGAAAGCTTTATCTATGTGGTATGATTACACATATCACAGAGTAGTTTCCTAGAAAGCTTCTTGCCAGTTTTTATCTGTGGCTATTTCCCTTTTCACCATCGGCGTCAACATCCTCCCGAATATCACTTGTTAACTGTTTCTCCAAAAGGGTTTCCCCGATGCTGTATGAGGAGGGAGGTATAACACTGTGAGTGGAATGCACACGTCACAAAGCAGCTCCCTGGAAAGCTTCTCTCCACTTTCTGTCTGAACCTATTTCCTTTTACACCGTTAGCCTAAAGGTGTTCTCGAATACCCCATCATACGCTAAACATGCACAGGGTTAGAAAACTGCTCAATGAAAAGAGTGGCTTAACTGAGTGAGAGGAATAAAGATGACACAGAGCAGTTTCACAGAAAGGTTCCTTCTGGATTTTACCTGCGGATATTTCTTTCTCCATATTCTAAGGATTGTTCCCACATGTCCTTTCTCAGATTTCACAAAAAAGTGATTTCAAGCTGCTCCAGCCAAAGAATGGTTTAAGTCTATGAGACGAATACACACATCGCATAGCAATTGCTCAGAACGTTTCTCTGCAGGTTTCATCAGAAGATGTTTGCTTGCCCACCACAAGCCTCTGGGTGTCACTAAATATCCCTTCAGAGATTCTTCAAAGACAGAGTTTTGAAGCTGGGCAACATAGAGTAAGCATTAACTCTGTGAAGTGAATGCACATATCAGAGAGCAGATTCTGGGAACGCTTCTTCCTCGATTATATTTCAGTATATTTCACTATTTGCCGTAGCCCTCAGTGCGTTCTGAACTATCACTTTTTCGGTTTCACAGGAGCAGTGATCAAACACTGCCTTGTGAGAAAAGAGGTATTACTCCCTGAGTGGAATGCATATATCACAAAGTCGTTTCTCAGAAAGCTTCTATCCAGTTTTTATCTCAAGATATCTCCTGTTTCAACGTAGGCCTGAATGTGCTCCCGAATTTCACTTCATGGATCCGTGCATGACGGAGTTTCCAAACTGTGTAATGTAAGAAAAGTTTTAACTATGTGTGATGAATGAACATATCTAACCAAAAAAAATTTTTTCACAGAAATCTTTCCAGATTTTTTGTGAGGATAATTCCTTTTTCAAAATAGTGGTCCCTATACGCCCGAATTTCTCTTGGTAGCTTTTTCTCCAAAAGGGATTCCAGAATCCTCTAGCAGAAGAAGGGTATACTTCTGTGAGTGGAATGCACACGTCACAAAGCAGCTCCTCAGAAAGCTTTCCTCCAGTTTCTATCTGAAGACGTTTCCTTTCTCACCGTAAGCCTCAAAGCACTCCTAAATATCCCTTCGCCGACTAAATAAAAACAGTGTTATGATTCTGCTCAATGAAAAGTGAAGTTTAACTGTGTGAGTGGAATTCACGAGATACAGAGCAGTTTCAAACAAAGCTTCCTTCTGGATTCTCTCTGAGGTTATTTTTTTTTTTTTTTTTTCAGAATATTCTAAAAAGCGTTTTCAAATGTCCTTTCTCACATTCCACAGAAAGAGTGATTTCAAGCTGCTCAATACAACAATGGTTTAATTCTATGAGACGAATACACACATCACAAAGCAGTTGCTCAGAAAGATCCTCTGCAAGTTTCATTGGAAGACGTTTGCTCACTCACCACAAGCCTCCGGGCGTCACTAAATATCCCTTCACAGATTCTTCAAAGACAGAGTTTCGAGACTGAGAAACTTAGAGTAAGCATTAACTCTGTGAAGTGAATGCACATTTCGGAGAGCAGATTCTTGGAACGCTTGTTCCTCGATGTTATTACAGTATATTTCCCTATTGGCCATAGTCCTCAATGTGCTCCAAAATATCACCTTTTCGGTTTCACAGGAACAGTGTTCAAACACTGCCTTGTGAGAAAAGAAGTATAAATCCTAAGTGGAATGCATACGTCACAAAGTCCTTTCTCAGACAACTTCTATCCAGATTTAATCTGAAGTTATCTCCCCTTTCACCATAGGCCTTAATGAGCTCCCGAATACCCCTTCGTGGATTCATGCATGACGAAGTTTCCAAACTGCATACTATAAGAAAAGTTTTAACCAGGCGAGATGAATAAACATATCTAACACAAAGCAGGTTCACAGAAATATTCGTTCCAGTTATTCTCTGACGATATTTCCTTTTTCACCAGAGCCGTACCTATACTCCCGAATGTCTCTTGGTAGCTTTTTCTCCAAAAGAAATTCCGGAATCCTCTAGGAGAAGAAAGGTATATTTCTATGAGTGGAATGCACACGTCATAAACAGCTCCTCAGAAAGCTTCTCTCCAGTTTATATCTGAAGACGTTTTCCTTCTTACTGTGAGTCTCAAAGCACTCCTGAATATCCCCTCTCAGAGTAAATGAAAACGGTGTTATGGTACTCCTCAATGAAAAGAGAAGCTTCACTGTGTGAGCAGAATTCACATGAGACCGAGCAGTTTCACAGAAAGCTTCCTTCTGGTCTCTCTCTGATGTTATTTCTTTTTCTGGATATTCTAAAGAGCGTTTCCAAATGTCCTTTCTCAGATTCCACAGAAACAGTGATTTCAAACTGTTCAATCCAAAGAATCATTTAACTCTATGAGATGAATACAAACATCACAAAAGAATTCCGCAGAAAGTTTCTCTCCAATTTTCGATGGAAGACATTTCCTTACTTGATGCAAGCCTCGGATTGCTATTTACTATCCCTTCACAGAAATCTCAAAGACCGATATTGAAACTGGGAAATGGAGAGTAATCGTTAACCCTGTGAAAACAATGGACTTGTCAGAGAGCTCTTTCTTTGAGTCCTTCTTCCTCTTTTTTATTGGACGACATTTTACTTTTTGCCATAGTCTTCAATGTGCTCAGAATATCACTCTTTTGGTTTTACAGGAACAGTGTTCAAACTGTGCCTTATGAGAAGAATGTTATACCTCCCTGAGTGGAATGCACACATCACCAAGCAGTTTCTCAGAAAGCTTCTCTCCAGTTTTTATCTGACTATATTTCCTATTTCACCATAGGCTGAATGTGATCCCAAATATCCCTTCGTGGATCCATCCACGAGAGATTTTCCAAGCTGTGTAATGTAGAGAAAGCTTCAACTATGTGAGAAGAATAAACATAGCAAGAAGCAGATTCACAGAAAGCTTCTTTCCAGTTTCTATCTGAAGATATTTTCTTCTTCTCCATCGTCCTGACTGTACTCCTGAAGGTCCCTTCGTGGATCTGTCCATGACAGTTTACAAGCTGCTTAATGTAAAGAAAGCTTTACCTATGTGAGATGATTACACATATCAAAGAGTAGTTACCTTGAGAGCTTCTTTCCAGGTTTTGTCGAGGCTATTTTCCTTTTCGCCATCGACATCAACATACTTCCGAATATCACTTGGTACCTGTTCCTCCAAAAATATTTCCTTGACGCTATATGAGAAGAGAGGTATAACGCTGTGAATGGAACGCACACGTCACAAAGCAGTTCCTCGGAAAGCTTCTCTCCAGTTGTTCTCTGAGCATATTTCCTTCTTCACCATAAGCCTCAAAGTGCTCGTGAGTACGCTGTCACATGCTAATCATACACAGGGTTAGAAAACTGCTCAATGAAACCATGGACTTAAGCGAGTGTGAGGAATTACGATGACACAGCAGTTTCAAAGAAAGTTTCCTACTGGATATTTCTTGAGGGTATTTCTTTCTCCACAATCTTAGGATCGTTCCCTAATATTCTTCCTCAGATTCCATAAAGTAATGATTTCAAGCTGCACAATCAAAAGAGTGGTTGACCCCTATGAGACAAATACACACATCGCAAAGTAGTTGCTGAGAAATTTTCTCGGTATGTTTCATCGGAAGACGTTTCCTTGCTCACCACAAGCCTCTGGGCGTCACTAAATATCCTTTCACAGATTCTTCAAAGACAGAGTTGTGAAAGTGGGCAACATGTAGTAAGCATTATGTCTGCCAAGTGAATGCACATATCAGAGAGCAGATTCTTGGAACGCTTCTTCCTCGATTTTATTTCAGTATATTTCACTCTTCGCGATAGTCCTCAATGTGCTCCGAAATAATCACTTTTTCGGTTTCTCAGGAACAGTGTTCAAACGCTACCTTGTGAGAAATGAGGTATAACTCCCTGAATGGAATGCATACATCACAAAGTAGTTTCTCAGAAATCTTCCATCCAGTTTTTCTGAAGATATCTCCTCTTTCACCATAGGCCTGAATGTGCTCCCGAATGCCCCTTTGCAGATCCGTGCATGACTGAGTTTCCAAACCACTTGATATCAGAAAAGTTTTAACTATGTGAGAAGAATAAATATATCTAACACAAAGCAGTTTCACAGAAATCTTCTTTCCAGTTTTTGTCTGAGGATATTCCATTTTCACCATAGCCATCCCTATACTCCCAAATGTCCCTTTGTGGCTTTTTCTCCAAAAGGGATTCCGGAACCCTCTGGGAGAAAAAAGATGAGTGGAATGCACACGTCATTCTGTGACTGGAATGCACACATCACGAAACGTCTCTTCAGAAAGCTTCTTTCCAATTTCTATCTGAAGACGTTTCCTTTCTCACCATAAGCCTCAAAGCACTCCTGAATATCCCTTCGCAGACTAAACAAAAACAGTGTTATGTTACTGCTCAATGAAAAGAGAAGCTTAATTGTGTGAGCGGAATTCACGTGACACAGAGCAGGTTCACAGAAAGCTTCCTTCTGGTTTCTCTCTGAGGTTATTTCTTTTTCAGGATATTCTAAATAGCGTTTCCAAATGTCCTTTCTCAGATTCCACAGAAACAGTGATTGCAAACTACACAATTCATACAATGATTTAACTCTATGACATCAACACAAACTTCACCAGAGTTGTGCAGAAAGCTTCTCTCAAATATTCGATGGAAGACATTTCCTTGCTCGATGCAGGCCTCCTGTTGCCACCTACTGTATGGACGAATAAAGGCAAGATGGCGCAGTTCTGTGTTCTTCACCATCAGCTTTCCCACGCCCAGTAAAAACACGGGTCGACTGTGCAGGCCCAACCAGACCTCCAACGGAGAAAAACCGAAAGCTGCCTAGCCACACCTACTGCCCTGCTCCCGACCCGCCTATGTCCCGCCCACTGCCCTCCCACTCCCAGGCCCAGGAGATAAAAGCCGCTCCCAGTGGCCATACTGCGTGAACTTCCTCAGCCCCCACTCTGGTCGGGACTGGTTTAAGAACCTCGCTCGAGAGCTCCACTGGGTTCCTTCCCCGGCCTCCCCTGCCAGAGACTGATGGTCCTCACCCCACCCCCACAAAGCTTGCTGACCCAAAAAATAAATTTGCAGTTTTGCTCTTAGCCTTTCCTCCTCACTGGTCCTTTAATACTCACCCTGGTGATTCTAGAAAGCAAATCCGTTTCCTAGAAAGCAAATCAGTTTCTTAGAAAACAAATCAGTTTCTTAGAAAGCAAATCAGGTGGTGTTGAAACTTGGGAGGAGACCCCTCTTCAGACCTCTCAGGATTGAGGAACCTCCTCCTGCTCCCAGGCCACGGACAGACCATGACCTGAAACCCGATTCCCTCGCACTCATGGCGTCTCTGGGGTAAGTGCCCATGTCCCCTCTTTACCTCCCTTGGCCAAAAACCATGCTCAGGTCCGAGGCCCACTTTTGAGCCACGAAGTGGCTCACGAGACCCGTTCAGGACGGAGATGTCCGCCTGAAGGTAATGTCCACCTTGGCTCCAAGAGCCTCCAGTCTGTCTTTGCTGGTTCCAAAGCCAGGCAGAGATCCACTTCGATTTCCGTTGTGTCCATTGTGTAAGTAAAGAGGAAACAAATGGGAAAATCCCAGTCCAAATTTCCAAAGAGCACCCCTTTAGGGTGCCTCCTAGCCAATCTAAAAACTCTACAACTCGAACAAGACCTCAAAAGAAAGCAGTTAACAGCTCCTATTGTCAGCTTTACAGCCCAGTCGTAACCTCAAACCAGAGAGCACACACCCCACCGACTCCAAGGCTACCAAAGGAGCCTGCTATAAATGTGGTGAGGCAGGACACTATGCCAACAGGTGTCCACAAGGCCCCCGAGCCCCAACGCAGCCTTGCTATAAGGGCAAGGGGTCAGGACACTGGGCCAGCGAATGTCCTAACCCTCGTCCACCAGCAACCCACTCCCCTGTTTGCCAACCGGAAGGACAATGGAATTCTGATTGCCCCACCCTGAGAACAGGTGCCACGTCTCAACATGACACCCTTTCCCAGGATCCTGGGAGCTCCTACCAGCTCCTACATCTGGACAACGATAACTGAAGGTGCTGAGACTTGGGGACCCCTATTACCCTTGCTGAGCTGCGGGTAAGTCTCCTGGTAGCGGGTAAGACAATTAATTTTTTGATCGACAGCAGGGCTACCTATTCTGTTTTGCCGTCCTTCTCTGGACCTAGCCTTCCATCCAATATCTCCATAGTAGGAGTAAACGGAAAGCCATCCACTCCACGAAAAACACCCCTCCTTAATTGCTGCCTGGCCAACAACTACTTTGCACACTCGTTCCTCATTATACCCTCATGCCCTAACCCCTTATTAGGCCGAGACATCTTGAGCACCTTAAAGGCCTCCATATCCATTCCCACCAACTCATATACTCCCCTTCAATCCCCTCACGACCTGTTGTTCATGCATTGTGCATGCGCACACATTCCTCCTATGCCACCCCCACCCCCCATCTTCCCAATTTTTGTACACCCTCAAGTGTGAGACTCTTCCATCCCAGTCATAGCGGCCCACCACCCACCAGTTCTTGTCAAGCTCAAAGACCCCACTGTTACTTTAGAACTTTGCTCCTCTCTAAATCCAGCCACTTTATTGCCAGACCCTCTTAAACCACCTCATAGTAAACATTATTGTCCTGAAGTCCTGGAGGCTCAACCCCCCAGCCATCTACACTTGCATGACCAGCCGCTTCAGAATGCACAACTAACCCTACTTGTGGATGGCAGCTCCTTTATCAACCCTCAAGGAAACAGACAGGCAGGATATGCAGTAGTTACCTCCTCCACAGTTTTAGAGGCAAAACCCCTACCACAAGGAACCACATCACAGCAAGCAGAACTCACTGCACTAACCAAGGCACTCCTCCTATCAAAAGGAAAAACAGTAAACATATACACAGATTCTAAATATGCTTGCATAATTGCAAACACCCTTTCAGTCATCTGGAAAGAGAGAGGGTTTTTAACCACCTTTGGTACCCCTGTTATCAACAAAAACCAAATACTCAAACTACCGGATGCACTGTCGGCACCTTCCAAGGTAGCCATTATACATTGTAAAGGCCACCAAACTCCATCTAACCCAATAGCAGCTGGCAATAGTTTTGCCAACACCACTGCCAAATTGGCTTCCGGATTCTCCACCCCCATGCTTCCCTCTATTTGTTTTCTCTCTGTTCAATATACTCCTATTTACACCCAAGAGGAAAAGGCCAAACTATTACAAAATCCAACAGCCAAACTAACTACAGGGGACTGGATATATATTGATAACAAATTAGTCATTTCTGAAACACAACTCCATACCATTCTAACAGACATACATAATTCTTTACATATAGGACCCAAAGCCTTATACAATTTTATAAATCCCCTCCTCCACTCTCCAACACTACAAAAACACTTACTTACAACCAATCAGCAGTGCTCTATCTGTCTAAAGACAAATCCTCAAGGCTCATTGCATAATCCCTATCCCAGCCAACAACTCAGAGGACACCAACCAGGCGAAGACTGGCAAATTGATTTCACACATATGCCAAAACATAAAAAATCCAAATACCTCTTAACCCTTGTTGACATCTTTACAGGGTGGATAGATGCCTATCCCAAGACAGGAGAAACTGTTAACATTGTTGCCTCAATACTCACTGAACATATTATCCCTAGGTTTGGCCTCCCGGTCACCCTTCAGTCTGACAACGGTCCAGCATTCATCTCCAAGGTAGTCCAACAGGTGGCAGCCCTCCTACACATCACCTGGAAACTCCACATCCTTTATAGACCTCAGTCTTCTGGTAAGGTAGAAAAGGCTAACGGACTCATCAAACAACAGCTCACCAAACTCTCCCTTGAGACTCAACAATTGTGGGTAACTCTCCTTCCTTTAGGCCTAACCCGACTGTGAGCAGCCCCACGGAGTCCAACAGGCCTCATTCCTTTTGAATTAATTTACGGCCAGCCCCTCACACTCCAGCAGTTCCCCACCCTTTCTTCCCCGCTGGCAACTTATCTTCCACACCTCACCCTCTTGAGACAACTCCTGAGACGACATGCAGAACTAGCACACACCCCTCCAACAGACACCTATAGCCCACATCTCTCTCTCAGCCCAGGAGACCAAGTATACTTAAAAGATATCCAAGCCAAAGATCTTCAACCCAGGTGGAAAGGTCCCTATACTGTCCTCCTATCCACATACTCAGCAGCCAAACTTCTAGGACACACGCACTGGGTCCATATATCACAATTTAAAAACGCCCCCATAGAAGACAATCAGTGGACATCTACTAGACTTACCCCTACCCGTCTCAAATTCACCAAACTCTCCCAACCACATGTTCCCTGACCTCTTACGCTTATCCTGATTTCTCGCCATACACTATATAAACATAACAGAATTCCAATATCTTACCCCAGATCCCTACTTGCCTCCAGATAATAGCCCATCACAGTGTTTTTCCCACTTACCTTTATAGAACATCTTCAGTGGCAAGGTGTTCTCTCTGATTACACTGAAGATGAAGTCCTATTTCATACTCATATTACTATCTTTTTCTTGCATTTCAATCTCTATTATTAAACCGACTTTGATATGGAGCTTCTCTATAGGTGAAACCTGGTCACGCAAAAATAAACAACACTCACAGCTACAAGGCACTGCTGACTGCCCCCCTTCAGGCTGCCAACCCCATCTTACTATAAATTTCACCCTATTGTGTTGCCGTGCGACCGGATCTAAGGCTCTCTGCTTCTTGCACGATCAGACACATTACAATTGTAAGACTTACTGGAAACAAAAGAACCTAGAATGCCCTTATATTTATTGTAAGATCCATTATGCAATCTTGAGATAGGAGAAACCCACTGCTGTCTTCACCATTGCGAATCAATGAACCCCCCTTCAATACCAATTAAATATCAAAGACCCATGGGACCCCCGATGGGCAGACGGAGTCAAAGGTGGACTCTACACAGGCTACACAATTCTTAGTTCATTTCCCATGGCTACTCTCCTGATAAAAAGAACAGTTGTCCAGCAAAGATCCCTTCCTCAAAACATACAAGTCTTAGAGTATTTAACCTTAGCCATACAATCACAAGAACAGGCCTTACAAGATCAATTACACTACTCCAATAAAGACCCCTTCTCATGGTTAAAACTAGTACGTCAAGTGTTAAACCTAACACAGGCAGCCAACATAACAAATCTCTCCCACTGTTTTCTCTGTGCAGCCCTTGAAAGAGCCCCCTTAGTGGCAGTCCCTTTACCTACTGCTTTGAAGGCTACAACTAACTCTACAAGAGCCTCCCAAAAACCATTTTTACACCAAGTTCCACTATACCAAAACCCAGAAAGTCCAATCCTTCCTTTCTGCTACTCTACTCCAAACACCGCCTGGTGTAATTATACCCAGCCACCCTCTACAACCCAGACGGTTCCTATCAGAGGTTCAACCAGATGCTTCTTCATCCGTACATCCAAATACCAACAATAGACCCCAAACTTAACGACCTCCCTTAGGAGCAGGAAGTAGCCAGACAGACCACGGGGACCCTTATCACCATTATCAATAAAAGGTTGGACTGTTTGGATGAACGGAGGCAAGATGGCGCAGTTCTGGGTTCTTCACCATCAGCTTTCCCACGTCCGGGACAGACATGGGTCGACTGCGCAGGCACAACCCGACCTCCGACAGAGAAAAACCGGAAACCGTCAGTCTCCAACTCCCAGCGCGAGCGACACAGAAGACTGGCGATTTCTGCATTTTCCACTGAGGTACTGGGGTCATCTCACTCGGGAGTGCCGGACAATCGGTGCTGGTCAGCTGCTGCAGCCTGACCAGCGAGAGCTGAAGCAGGGCGAGGCATCGCCTCACCTGGGAAGCGCGAGGGGGAAGGGAGTCCCTTTTCCTAGCCAGGGGAACTGAGACACACAACACCTGGACAATCGGGTAACTCCCACCCCAATACTGCGCTGTAACACCGGCACACCGGAGATTGTATCCCACACCTGGCCGGGAGGGTCCCACGCCCACGGAGCCTCTCTCCTTGCTAACACAGCAGTCTGCGGCAATCTAACCGCAAGGCAGCAGCGAGGCTGGGGGAGGGGCGCCCACCATCGCTGAGGCTTAAGTAGGTAACTAAAGCCGCTGGGAAGCTGGAACTGGGTGGAGCTCACAGCAGCTCAAGGAAACCTGCCTGTCTCTGTAGACTGCGCCTCTGGGGACAGGGCTCAGCTAAAGGAGTAGAAGCCTGTGAAACGCGAACGACTCTGTCTGACAGCTTTGAAGAGAGCAGGGGATCTCCCAACACGGAGGTTGAGATCTGAGAAGGGGCAGTCTGCCTGCTCAAGTGGGTCACTGACCCCTGAGTAGCCTAACTGGGAGACATCCCCCACTAGGGGCAGTCTGACACCCCACACCTCACAGGGTGGAGTACACCCCTGAGAGGAAGCTTCCAAAGCAAGAATCAGACAGGTGCACTCGCTGTTCAGCAATATTCTATCTTCTGCAACCTCTGCTGCTGATACCCAGGCAAACAGGGTCTGGAGTGGACCTCAAGCAATCTCCAACAGACCTATAGCTGAGGGTCCTGACAGTCAGAAGGAAACCTATCAAACAGGAAGGACACCTAAATCAAAACCCCATCAGTACGTCACCATCATCAAAGACCAGTGACAGATAAAACCACAAAGATGGGGAAAAAGCAGGGCAGAAAAGCTGGAAATTCAAAAAATAAGAGCGCATCTCCTCCTGCAAAGGAGCACAGCCCATCGCCAGCAACGGATCAAAGCTGGTCAGAGAATGATTTTGATGAGATGAGAGAAGA
>NC_045440.1:42301131-42305039 GCF_002776525.5 Piliocolobus tephrosceles
CACGCCTACCGCCCGGCCCCGACCCGCCTATGTCCCGCCCACTGCCCTCCCACTCCCAGGCCCAGGACATAAAAGCCACTCCCAGCGGGCGTGCTGCCTGAAATTCCTCAGCCCCCACTCCTGTTGGGACTGCTTTAGGAACCTCGCCTGAGAGATCCACCAGGTGACGCCCCCGGCCTCCCCCACCGGAGACCGATGGACCTCACCCCTCCCACACAAAGTTGGCTGACCAAAAAAATAAATGTGCAGTTTTGCTCTTAGCCTTGCCTACTTGCTGGTCCTTTAATACTCACCCTGGTGAGCCTAGAAAGCAAATCGGTTTCCTAGAAAGCAAATCAGTTTTTTAGAAAGCAAATCAGTTTCCTAGAAAGCAAATCACTTACTATACATTCAGAGAACCCTCAAAGACCAACTTTCAAACTGGAAAATGTAGAGTAAACTTTAACCCTGTGTACAAATGGACACGTCAGAGAGCAGTTTCTTCGAGTGCTTCTTTCTGCTTTTTATTGGACATTTCAATTTTACCATAGTCTTCAATGTGCTCCCAATATCAGTCTTTTGGTTTCACAGTAATAGTGTTCAAATTGTGCCTTATGAGAAGAAAGCTATAACTCCCTGAGTGGAATGCACACGTCACCAAGCAGTTTCTCAGAAAGTTTCTCTCATGTTTTCATCTGACTATATTTCCTGTTTCACTATAGGCCCAAATGTGATCCCAATTATCCCTTCGCGGATCCATCCACGAGGGAGTTTCCAATCTGTGTAATGTCAAGAACGCTTCATCTATGTGAGATGAATGAATATAGAAAAAGCAGATTCACAGCGAGCTTCTTTCCCGTTTTTATCTGAAGATATTTCGTTTCTCACCATAGTCCTGAAGGTGCTCCCGAAGGTCCCTTCATGGATCTGTCCATGACCGTTTCCAAGCTGCGTAATATAAACAAAGCATTAACTATATGAGATGATTACACACATCCCAGAGTGGTTTCCTAGAAAGCTTTTGAATTTTCAGACTGAGGCTATTTCCCTTTTCACCATCAGCATCAATATGCTCCCGAATATCACTCGTTACCTATTTCTCCAAAAGGGTTTCCCCTACTCTGTATGAGAAGAGAGTTATAACACTGTGAGTAGAATGCACACGTCACAAGACAGTTCCTCGGAAAGCTTCTCTCCAATTTTGTTCTGAACAGATTTCCTTTTTCACCATAAGCCTCAAAGTGCTCCCGAATATCCCATCACATGCTAAGCATAGACAGGGTTAGAAAACTGCGCAATGAAAAGAGGGGCTTAACTGAGTGAGAGCCATTAAGATGACACAGAGCAGTTTAACAGAAAGCTTCCTTCTGGATTTTACCCGAGGATATTTCTTTCTCCATGTTCTAAGGATCGTTCCCAAATGTCCTCCCTCAGATTCCACAAAAACAGTGATTTCAAACTGTTCAATCCAAAGAACGATTTAACTGTATGAGATGAATACACACATGGTAATGCAGTTGCTCAGAAAGTTTCTCTGCAGGTTTCAGTGGAAGACGTTTCCTTGCTCACCACAAGCCTCCAGCTGTCAATAAATATCACTTCACAGATTCTTCAAAGACAGAGTCTCGAAACTGGGAAACACAGGGTAAGAATTAATTCTGTGAAGTGAATGCACATATCAGAAAGCGGATACTTGGAATGCTTCTACCTAGATGTTATTTCGGTATATTTCACTATTTGCTATAGTCGTCAATGCGCTCCGAAATATCACATTTTCGGATTCACAGGAACAGTGTTCAAACGCTGCCTTGTGAGAACAGAGGTATAATTCCCTGAGTGGAATGCATACAAAACAAAGTCGTTACTCAGAAACCTTCTCTCAACTTTTTATCTGAACATATCTCCTCTTACACTGTAGGCCTGAATGTGCTCCCGAATGTCCCTTCACGGATCCGTGCATGACGGAGTTTCCAAACTGCGTAATATAAAACAGTTTTAAATATGCGAGATGAATAAATATATCTAACACAAAGCAGTTTCACAGAAATCTTTCCGGTTTTTGTCTGAGGATATTTCATTTTTCACCATAGCCATCCCTATACACCCGAATGTCTCCTGGGAGCTTTTTCTCCAAAAGGGATTTCAGAATCCTCTACGAGAAGAGAGGTGAGTGGAATGCACACGTCATTCTGTGAGTGGAATGCACACGTCATTCTGTGAGTGGAATTCTGTGAGTAGAAATCACACGTCACAAAGCAGCTCCTCAGAAAGCTTCTCTCCAGTTTCTATCTGAAGACGTTTCCTTTCTCACCATAAGTCTCAACACACTACTGAATATCCCCTCACAGACTAAACAAAAACAGTGTTATGATAATGCTCAATGAAAAAAGAAGATTAAATATGTGAGCGGAATTCACGTGACACAGAGCAGTTTCACAGAAAGGTTCCTTCTGGTTTCTCTCTGAGGTTATATCTTTTTCAGGTTATTTTAAAGAGCTTTTCCAAATGTCCTTTCGCAGATTCCAAAGAAGAATTGATTTCAACTCCTCAATCCAAAGAATGATTTTACTCTATGAGATGAGCACAAACTTCACAAAAGAGTTGCACAGGAACCTTCTCTCAAATATTCAATGGAAGACATTTCCTTGCTCAACACAGGCCGCTGGTTGCCACTTACTATCCCTTTGCAGAACCCTCAAAGATTGACTTTCAAATAGGGAAATGTAGAGTAAGCTTTCACCCTGTGTAAAAATATACATGTCAGAGAGCATTTTTTTCGAGTGATTCTTTCTGTTTTTTATTGGATATTTCAATTTTGCCATAGTCTTCAATGTGCTCTGAATATCACACTTTTGGTTTGACAGGAACAGTGTTGAAACTGTGCCCTATGAGAAGAAAGTTATAACTTCCTGAGTGGAATGCACACGTCACCAAGCAGTTTCTCAGAAATCTTCTCTCCCGTTTTAATCTGACTATATTTCCTATTTCAATAGAGGCCCGAATGTAATCCCAAATATCCCTTCACGGGTCCATCCACGAAGGAGTTTCCAAACTGTGTAGTGTAAAGAAAGCTTCCTCTATGTGAGATGAAAAAACACAGCAAAAAGCAAATTCGCATGAAGCTTCTTTCCCTTTTTTTCTGAAGATATTTCGTTTTTCACCATAGTCCTCAAAGTGCTCCCGAAGGTCCCTTCGTGGATACGTCCATGAGAGTTTCCAAGCTTTGTAATGTAAAGAAAGCATTATCTATGTGAGATGATTACACATATCTGAGAGTAGTTTCCTAGAAAGATTTTTCCAGTTTTAGTCTGAGGCTATTTCCCTTTTAACCCTCGGCAGCAACATGCTCCCGAATATCACTTGGTGCCTGTTTCTCCAAAAGGTTTCCCTGACCTTATATGAGAAGAGAGGTATAACACTGTGAGTGGAATGCACACGTCACAAGGCAGTTCCTCGGAAAGATTCTCTCCAGTTTTGGTCTGAACATATTTCATTTTTCCCTGTAAGTCTCAAAGTGCTCCCGAATATCCCGTCACACACTAAAGATACACACTTTTGGAAAACTGCTCAATGAAAAGAGGGGCTTAACAGAGTGAGAGCCATTACGACGAAACAGAGCAGTTTCACAGAAAGCTTCCTTCTGGATTTTACCGGCGGATATTTCTTTCTTCAAGTTCTAAGGATCTTTCCCAATGTCCTTCCTCAGATTCCACAAAAACAGTGATTTCAAGCTTTTCAATCCAAAGAATGGTTTATCTCTATGAGACAAATACACACACGTCAAAGCAGTTGCTCAGAAAGCTTATCTGCAGGTTTCAGCGGAAGACGTTTCTTTGCTCACCACAAGCCTGTGGGCATCACTGAATATCCCTTCACAGATCCTTCAAAGACAGAGTTTCGAAACTGGCAACATAGAGTAAGCATTAATT
>NC_045440.1:42305139-42318915 GCF_002776525.5 Piliocolobus tephrosceles
TATATTTCACTATTCGCCATAGTCCCCAATGCGCTCTGAAATATCACTTTTTTGGTTTCACAGGAACAGTGTTCAAACACTGCGTTGTGAGGAAAGAGGTATAATTCCCTGAGTGGAATGCATACATCACAAAGTCATTTCTCAGAAAGCTTCTCTCCTCTTTTTATCTGAAGATATATCCTCTTTCACCATAGGCCTGAATGTGCTCCCAAATGTCTCTTCACGCATCCGTGCATGACGGAGTTTTCAAACTGTGCAATATGAGAAGAGTTTTCACTATGTAAGAAGAATATATATATCTAACACAAAGCAGTTTAACAGAAATCTTGTTTCCAGTTTTTGTCTGAGGTTATTTCATTTATCACCATAGCCATCCCATTACTCCCGAATGTCTCTTGGTATCTTTTTCTCCAAAAGGGATTCCAGAATCCTCTGGGAGAAGAAAGGTGAGTGGAATGTACACGTCATTCAGAGAGTGCAATGTACACCTCATTCTGTGAGTGGAATTCTGCGAGTGGAATGCACACGTCACAAAACAGCTTCTCAGAAAGCTTCTCTCCAGTTTCATTCTGAAGATATTTTCTTTCTCACCATAAGCCTCAAAGCACTCCAGAATATATCTTCGCAGATTAAACAAAAACAGTGTTATGATACAGCTCAATGAAAAGAGAAGCTTAACTGTGTGAGCGGAATTCACCTGATACAGAGCAGTTTCACAGAAAGCTTCCTTCGGCTTTCTCTCTGAGGTTATTTCTTTTTCACGATATTCTAAAGAGTGATTCCAAATGTCCTTTCTCAGCTTCCATGGAAACAGTGATTTCAAAGTACGCAATCCAAAGAATGATGTAACTCTATGAGATGAATTCTAACTTTACAAAAGAGTTGCGCAGAAATCTTCTCTCAAATATTCGATGGAAGACATTTCCTTGCTCGTCGCAGGCCTCTGGTTGCACTTAATATCCCTTCACAGAACTCTCAAAGACTGACATTCAAACTGGGAATTGTAGAGTACGCTTTAATCCTGGGTAAAAATGGACTTGTCAGAGAGCAGTTTCTTCGAGTGCTTCTTTCCGTTTTTTATTGGATATTTCAATTTTGCCATAGTCTTCATTGTGCTCCGAATATCACTCTTTTGGTTTTACAGGAACAGTGTTGAAATTGTCCCTTATTAGAAGAAACTTATCACTACCTGAGTGGAATGCACACATCACCAAGCGGTTTCTCAGAACACTTCTCTCTCATTTTGATGTGACTATATTTCCTATTTCACCATAGGCCCAAATGTGATCCCAAATATCCATTCACGGATCCATCCACGAGGGAGTTTCCCAGCTGTGTAATGTAAAGAAAGCTTCATCTACATGAGATGAATAAACATACCAAAAAGCAGATTCAAAGAAGCTTCTTTCCCGTTTTTATCTGAAGATATTTCCATTTTCACCATAGTCCTCAAAGTGCTCCCAAAGGCCCCTTCATGGATCCCTCCATTACAGTTTCCATGCTGCATAATTTGAAGAAAGCATTATCAATGTAAGATGATTACACATATCACAGAGTAGTTTCCTAGAAAGCATTTTTCACTTTTAGTCTGAGGCTATTTCCATTTTCACCATCAGCATCAATGTGCTCCCGAATATCACTTGGAACCTATTTCCCCAAGATAGTTTCTCAGACGCTGCATGAGAAGAGAGGTATAACAATGTGAGTGGAATGCACAGGTCACAAGGCAGTTCCTCGGAAAGCTTCTCTCCAGTTTTGGTCTGAACATATTTCCTTTCTCATGGTAAGCCTCAAAGTGCTCCCGAATATCCCGTCACATGCTAAGCATACACAGGGTTAGAAAACTGCTCAATGAAAAGAGTGGCTTAACTGAGTGAGAGCCATTAAGACGACACACACAGTTTCACAGAAAGCTTCCTTCTGGATTTAACCTGAGGATATTTCCTTCTCCATGTTCTAAAGATGGTTCCCACATGTCCTTCCTCAGATTCCACAAAAGCAATGATTTCAAGCTGTTCAATCCAAAGAATGGTTTAACTCTATGAGACAAATTCACACATTGCAAAGCAGTTGCTCAGAAAGTTTATCTGCAGGTTTCATCGGAAGACGTTTCCTTGCTCACTAATGGCCACTGAGCATCACTAAATATGCCTTCACAGATTCTCCAAAGACAGAGCTTCAAAATTGAGCAACATAGAGTAAGCATGAACTCTGTGAAGTGAATGCACATATCAGAGAGCATATTCTTGGAACGCTTCTTCCACGATTTTATTTCAGTATATTTCACTACTCGCCATAGTCCTCAATGTGCTCCGAAATATCACCTTTTCAATTTCACAGGAACGGTGTTCAAACACTGTCTTGTGAGCAAAGATGTATAAATACCTGAGTGGAATGCATACATCACGAAGTCGTTTCTCAGAAAACTTGTCTCCACGTTTTATCTGAAGATATCTCCTCTTTCACGTAGGCCAGAATGTGCTCCCAAAAGTCCCTTGTTCGATCCGTGCATTATGGAGTTTACAAACTGAGTAAAATAAGAAAAGTTTTAACTATGCAAGATGAAGAAATACATCTAACACAAAGCAGTTTCACAGAAATCTTCTTTCCAGTTTTTGTCTGAGGATATTTCCTATTTCACCATAGCCATCCCTATAATCCCAAATGTCCTTTGGTAGCTTTTCCTCCAAAAGGGATTCCGGAATCTGCTAGGAGAAGATAGGTGAGTGGAATGCACACGTCATTCTGTGAGTGGAATGCACACATCATTCTGTGAGTGGAATTCTGTGAGTGGAATGCACACGTCACAAAGCAGCTCCTCAGAAAGCTTCTCTCCAGTTTCTATCTGAGGACGTTTCCTTTCTCAGCGTAAGCCTCAAAGCACTCCTGAATATCCCTTTGCAGAGTAAACAAAAACAGTGTTATGATACTGCTCAATGAAGAGAGAAGCTTAACTGTGTGAGCGCAATTCAGGTGACACAGAGCTGTTTCACAGAAGCTTCCTTCTGGTTTCTATCTGAGGTTATTTGTTTTTCAGGATATTCTAAAGAGCGTTTCCAAAAGTCCTTTCTCAGATTCTACAGAAACAGTGATTTCAAACTACTCATTCCGAAGAATGATTTAACTCTATGAGATGAGCACAAACTTCACAAAAGAGTTGCGCAGAAAGCTTCTCTCAAATATTCAATGGAAGACATTTCCTTGCTCGACACAGGCCTCCGGTTGCCACTAACTATCCCTTGGCAGTACCCTCATAGACTGACTTTCAAACTGGGAAATGTAGAGTAAGCTTTAACTCTGTGTAAAAGTGGACATGTTAGAGAGCAATTCCTTCAAGTGCTTCTTTCTCTTTTTTATTGGACATTTCAATTTGGCCATAGTCTTCAGTGTGCTCCGACTATCACTCCTTTGGTTTTACAGGAAGAGTGCTCAAATTGTGCCTATGAAAAGAACGTTATAACACCCTGAGTGGAATGCACTTGTCACCAAGCAGTTTCTCAGAAAACTTCTCTCCAGTTTTTATCTGACTATATTTACTATTTCACCATAGGCCCGAATATGATCCCAAATATCCCTTTGCAGATCCACCAATGAGGGAATTCCCAAGCTGTATAATGTAAAGAAAGCTTCATCTCTGTGAGATGAATAAACATACCAAAAGGAAATTCACAGAAACCTTCTTTCCAGTTTTTATCTGAAGAGATTTCCTTTTCCACCACAGTCCTGAATGTGCTCCGGAAGGTCCCTTAATGGATCCGTCCATGACAGTTTCCAAGATGTGTAATGTAAAGAAAGTTTTATCTATGCGAGATGATTACTTGTATCCACTTTTTATCTGAAGCTATCTCCTCTTTCATGTAGGCCGGAATGTGCTCCCGAAGGTCCCTTGTTCGATCTGTGCATGACGGAGTTTACAAACTGTGTAATATAAGAAAAATTTTAACTATGAGAGATGAAGAAATACATCTAACACAAAGCAGTTTCACAGAAATCTTCTTTCCGGTTTTTGTCTGAGAATATTTCCTATTTCACCATAGCCATCCCTATACTCCCAAATGTCCTTTGGTAGCTTTTCCTCCAAAAGGGATTCCGGAATCCGGTAGGAGAAGAAAGGTGCGTGGAATGCACACATCATTCTGTGAGTGGAATGCACACGTCATTCTGTGAGTGGAATTTTGTGAGTGGAATCCACACGTCACAGAGCAGCTCCTCAGAAATCTTCTCCCCAGATTCTATCTGGATACGTGTCCTTTCTCACCGTAAGCCTCAAAGTGCTCCTGAATATCCCTTTGCAGTCTAAACAAAAACGCTGTTATGATACTACTCAATGAAAAGAGAAGCGTAACTGTGTGAGCAGTATTCAGGTGACAGAGCAGTTTCACAGAAAGCTTCCTCCTGGTTTCTCTCTGAGGTTATTTCTTTTTCAAAATATTCTAAAGGGTGTTTCCAAATGTCCTTTCTCAGATTCCACAGAAAAAGGGATTTCAAACTACTCAATCCAAAGCATGATATAACTCTTTAAGATGAGCACAAACTTCAGAAAACTGTTGTGCAGAAAGCTTCTCTCAAATATTCGATGGGAGACATTTCTTTGCTTGACACAGTCCCCCGGTTGCCACTTACTAACCTTTCCCAGAATACTCAAAGACTGACTTTCAAACTGGGAAATGTAGAGTAAGCTTGAACCCTGTGTAAAAATGGACATGTCAGAGAGCAGTTTCTTCGAGTTCTTCCTTCTGTATTTTATTGGACATTTCAGTTTTGCCATAGGCTTCATTCTGCTGCAAATATACCTCTTTTGGATTTACAGGAACAGTGTTCAAATTGTGCCTTATGAGAAGAAAATTATAACTCCCTGTGTGGAATACCAACGTCACCAAGCAGTTTCTCAGAAAGATTCTCTCCCCTTTTGATCTGACTATATTTCCTATTACACCATAGGCCCGAAAGTGATCCCAAATATCCCTTCGGAGACCCATCCGTGACTGAGTTTCCAAGCTGCGTAATGTTAAGGAAGATTCAACTATGTGAGATGAACAAATATAGCAAAATGCAGATTTACAGACAGCTTCTTTTCAGTTTTTATCTGAAGATATTTTCTTTTTCTCCATAGTCCTGAATGTGCTCCCGAACGTCCCATCATGGATCCGTCAATGACAATTCCCAAGCTGTGTAATGTAAAGGAAGCTTTATCTATGTGATATGGTTACACATACCACAGAGTAATTTCCGAGAAAGCTTCTTGCCAGTTTTTATCTGTGGCTATTTCCCTTTTCACCATCTGTGTCAACATCCTCCCGAATATCACTTCGTAACTGTTTCTTCAAAAGGGATTCCCCAATGCTGTATGAGGAGAGAGGTATAACAATGTAAGTGGAATGCACACGTCACAAAGCAGTTCCCCGGAAAGATTCTCTCCACTTTCTGTCTGAACCTATTTCCTTTACACCGTTAGCACAAGGTGTTCTCAAATACCCCATCATCTGCTAAACATACACAGGGTTAGAAAAATGCTCAATGAAAAGAGTGCCTTAACTGAGCGAGCGGAATTAAGATGACACAGAGCAGTTCCACAGAAAGCTTCCTTCTGGATTTTACCTGAGGATATTTCTTTCTACATATTCTAATGATCGTTCCCAAATGTCCTTTCTCAGATTTCACAAAAAAGTGTTTTCAATCTGCTCAAGTGAAAGAATGGTTTAACTCTACGAAAGGAATACACACATCACAAAGCAGTTGCTCAGAACGTTTCTCTGCAGGTTTCATAGGAAGACGTTTGCTCGCTCAGCACAAGCCTCTGGGCATCACTAAATATCCCTTCACAGATTCTTCAAAGACAGAGCTTCGAAGCTGGGCAACATAGAGTTAGCATTAACTCTGTGAAGTGAACGCACATTTTGGAGAGCAGATTTGGGGAACGCTTCTTCCTCGATTATATTTCAGTGTATTTCACTATTCGCCATAGTCCTCAATGCGTTCCGAACTATCACTTTTTCGGTTTCACAGGAACAGTGTTCAAACACTGCCTTGTGAGAAAAGAGGTCTATCTCCCTGAGTGGAATGCTTACATCACAAAGTAGTTTCCCAGAAAGCTTCTATCCAGTTTTTATCTGAGATATCTCCTGTTTCAACATAGGACTGAATGTTCTCCTGAATGGCCCTGCATGGATAAGTGCACGACGGAGTTTCCAAACTGTGTAATATAAGAAAAGTTTTAACTATGTGCGATGAATGAACACATCTAAAAAAAAGGAGTTTCACAGAAATCTTTCCAGTTTTTGTGTGAGGATAATTACTTTTTCACCATAGTGGTCCCTATAGGCCCGAATATCTCTTGGTAGCTTTTTCCCCCAAAGGGATTCCGGAATCCTCTAGGAGAAGAAAGGTATATTTCTGTGAGTGGAATGCACATGTCACAAAGCAGCTCCTCAGAAAGTTTCTCTCCAATTTCTATCTGAAGATGGTTCCTTTCTCAACTTAAGCCTCAAAGCGCTCCTGAATATCCCTTTGCCAACTAAACAAAAACAGTGTTATGATACTCCTCAATGAAAAGAGAAGCTTAACTGTGTGAGCCACAGAGCAGTTTCAAACAAAGCTTCCTTCTGGATTCTCTCTGAGGTTATTTTTTTCAGAATATTCTAAAAAACGTTTTCAAATGTCCTTTCTCATACTCCTCACAGTGATTTCAATCTACTGAATCCAAGGAAGGATTTAACTCTATGAGATGAATACAAGCATCACAAAAGAGTTGTGCACAAAACTTCTTTCCAATTTTCGATGGAAGACAATTCCTTGCTCGCTTACAATCCCTTTGCAGAACACTCAAAGGCCGACTTTCATACTTGGAAATGTAGAGTAAGCTTTAACCCTGTGAAAAGAATGGAAATGTCAGAGAGGAGTCTCTTCAAGTGCTTCTTTCTGTTTTTTATTGGACGACATGTCACTTTTTTGCCATAGTCTTCAATGTGCTCTGAATATCACTTTTTTGGTTTTATTGGAACAGTGTTCAAACTGTGTCTTATAAGAAGAAAGTTATAACTTCCTGCGTAAAATGCAAACATCAAAAAGCAGTTTCTCAGAAAGCTTCTCTCCAGTTTTTATCTGGCTATATTTCCTATTTCGCCTTAGGCTTGAATGTGATCCCAAATATCACTTCGCAGATCCATCCATGAGGGAGTTTCCAAGCTGCGTAATGTAAACAAGCTTCAGTGATGTGAGATGAACAAATATAGCAAAAAGCATATACACAGAAATCTTATTTCCAGTTTTTAGCTGAAGTTATTTCGTTTTTCTCCATAGTCCTGAATGTTCTCTCGAAGGTCCCTTCGTGGATCCGTCCATGACAGTTTCCAAGCTCATAATGTAAAGAAAGCTTTATCTCTGTGACATGATTGCACATATCAGAGTAGTTTCCTAGAAAGCTTCTTTTTTGTTTTTGTCTGAGGCTATTTCCCTTTTCAGCATCAGCATCAACATGCTCCCGAATATCACTAGGCACCTTTCCTCCAAAAAGGTTTCCCTGACGCTGTATGAGAAGAGAGGTATAAGGCTGTGAATGGAATGCACACATCAGAAAGCAGTTCCACGGAAAGCTTCTCTGCAGTTTCGGTCTGAGCATATTCCCTTTTTCACCGTAAGCCTCAGAGTGCTACTGAATATCCCATCACACGCTAAACATACACAGGGTTAGAAAACTGCTCAATAGAAAGAGAGGCTTAACTGAGAGACAGGAATTAAATAGACAGAGAGCAATTTCACAGAACGCTTCCTACTGAATTTTTCCTGAGCATATTACTTTTTCCATATTCTAAGGATCGTTCCCAAATGTCCTTCCTCAGATGCCACAAAAACAATGATTTCAAGCTGCTCAATACAAAGAATGGTTTAACTCTAGGAAACGAATACACACATCGCAAAGCAGTTTCTCACAAAGTTTCTCTGCAGGTTTCATCGGAAGACGTTTTCTTGCTCACCACAAGCCTCTGGGCCTCACTAAATATCACTTCACAGGTACTTCAAGGACAGAGTATCGAAACTGGGCAACATAGAGTAAGTATTACCTCTTTGAAGAGAATGCATACAGCAGATATCAGACTCTTGGAACGCTTGTTTCTCGTTTTTATTTCAGTATATTTCACTATTCCCCATAGTCATCAATGTGCCCCGAAATATCACTTTTTCAGTTTCAGAGGAACAGTGTTCAAACGCTGCCTTGTGAGAAAAGAGGTATGACTCCCTGAGTGGAATGCATATATCACAATGTAGTTTCTCTGGAAGCGTCTATCCAGTTTTAATATGAAGATATCTCCTCTTTCACCGTAAGCCTGAATGTGCCCCCGAATGTCCCTTCGTGGATCCGCACTAGAGAGAGTTTCCAAACTGCATAATATGAGAAAATTTTTAACTATGCGACATGAATAAATATATGAAACACAAAGCAGATTTACAGAAATCTTCTTTCCAGTTTATTTCTGAGGATATTTCCTTTTTCACCACAGCCAACGCTGGACTCCCTAATGTCTCTTGGTAGCTTTTTCTCCAAAAGGGATTTTGAATCCTCTATGAGAAGAAATGTATACTTCTGTGAATGGAATGCACACATCACAAAGCAGCTCCTCAGAAAGCTTCTCTCCAGGTTCTATCTGAAAACTTTTCCTTTCTCACCGTAAGCCTCAAAGTAATCCTGAATATCCCTTCAGAGACTAAACAAAAGCAGTGTTATGATACTGCTCAGTGAAAAAAGAAGCTTAACTGTGCGAGTGGAATTCACGTTGCACAGAGCAGATTCACAGAAAAATTCTTTCTTGTTTCTCTCTGAGGTTATTTGTTTTCAAGATATTCTAAAAAGCGTTTCCAAATGTCCTTTCTCAGATTCCACAGAAACAGTGATTTCAAACTGCTCAATCCAAAGAATGATGTAACTCTATGAGATGAATACATACATCTTAAAAGAGTTACATAGAAAGATTTTCTCTGATTTCTGATGGAAGATATTTCCTTGTTCAATACAGGCCTCTGGTTGCCACTTACTATCCCTTCGCAGAACCCTCAAACACCGACATTGAAACTGGGAAATGTAGAGTGAGCTTTAACCCTCTGATAAGAATGGACATGTCAGAGAACAGTTTCTTCGAGTGCTTCTTCCTGTTTTTTACTCGATGACATTTCACTTTTTGCAATAGTCTTCAATGTGCTCCGAATATCACCCTTTGGGTTTTACAGGAACAGTGTTCAAACTGTGCCTTATGAGAATAAAGCATTAACTCCCTCAGTGGAATGTACACATCATGAAGCATTTTCTTAGAAGTATTCTCTCCAGTTTTTATCTGAATATACTTCCTATTTCACCATAGGCCCGATTGTGATCCCAAATATCCCTTCGTGACTCCATCCACTAGTGAGTTTCCAAGCTGCGTAATATTAAGGAAGCTTCAACTATGTCAGATGAACAAATATAGCAAAAAGCAGATTCACAGAAAGCTTCTTTGTACTTTTTATCAGAAGATATTTCCTATTTCAACATAGCCCTGAATGTGCTCACGAAGGTCCCTTCCTGGATCCGACAATGACAGTTTCCAAACTGTGTAATGTAAAGAAACGTTAGTCTATGTCAGATGATTACATATATCACAGAGCAGTTTCGTAGAACGCTTCTTTTCAGTTTCTCTCTGAGGCTATTTCCCTTTTCACCATTGGCATCAACATGCTCTCGAATATCACTTGGTACCTGTTTCTCTAAAAAGGTTTTTCTGACGCTGTATGTGAAGAGAGGTATAACACTGTGAGTGGAATGCACACGTCACAAGGCAGTTCCTCGGAAAGCTTCTCTCCAGTTTTGGTCTAAACATATTTCCTTTTTCACCGTAAGCCTCAAAGTGTTCCCGATTATCCCATCAGACGCTAAGCATACACAGGATTAGAAAACTGCTCAATAAAAAGCGGGGCTTAACTGAGTGAGAGCCATCAAGATGACACAGAACAGTTTCACAGAAAGCTTCCTTTTGGATTTTCGCTAAAGATATTTCTTTCTCCATGTTCTAAGGATCGCTTCCAAATATCCTTCCTGAGATTCCACAAAAACAGTGATTTCAAGCTGTTCAATCCAAAGAAAGGTTTATCTCTATGAGATGAATACACACAACGCAAAGCAGTTGCTCAGAAAGTTTCTTTTCAGATTTCATCGGAAGACTTTTCCTTGCTCACCACAAGCCTCCGGGCGTCACTAAATATCCCTTCACAGATTCTTCAAAGACAGAGTTTCGAAACTGGGCAACATAGACTAAGCATTACCTCTGTGAAGTGATTGTGCATATCAGAGAACAGATTCTTGGAACTCTTCTTCCTCGATTTAATTTCAGTATATTTCACTATTCGCCATAGTCCACAATGCGCTCCGAAATATCACTTTTTCGGTTTCACAGGAACAAAGTTTAAACACTGCCTTGTGAGAAAAGAGGTATAAAACCCTGAGTGGAATGCATACATCAAAAAGACTTTTCTCAGAAAGCTTCTCTCTACTATTTAATTGAAGATATCTCCTCTTTCACCCTAGGCCTGAATGTGCTCCTGAATGTCCCTTCGTGGATCCGTGCATGACGGAGTTTCCAAACTGCGTAATAGAAGAAAAGTTATAACTATGCGAGATGAATAAACATGTCTAACACAAAGCAGCTGCACAGAAATCTTCTTTCCAGTTTTTGTCTGAGGATATTTCCTTTTTCACCGTAGCCATCCATATACTCCCGAACGTCTCTTGGTAGCTTTTTCTCCAAAAGGAATTCCGGAATCCTCTAGGAGAAGAAAGGTGAGTGGAATGCACACATCATTCTGTGAGTGGAATTCTGTGAGTAGAATGCACACATCACAAAGCAGCTCCTCAGAAACTTCTCTCCAGTGTCTATGTGAAGACGTTTCCTTTCTCACCATAAGCCTCAAAGTGCTCCTGAATATCCCTTCGCAGACTAAACAAAAACAGTGTTATGATACTGTTCTAAGAAATGAGAAGCTTAACTGTGTGAGCGCAATTCAGGTGACACAGGGCAGGTTCACAGAAAGCTTCCTTCTGGTTTCTCTCTGAGGTTATTTCTTTTGCAGGATATTCTAAAGAGTCTTTCCAAATGACCTTTTCAGATTCCACAGAAACACTGATTTAAAACTACTCAATCCAAACTACGATTTAACTCTATAAGATGAGTGCAAACTTCACAAAAGAGTTTTACAGAAAGCTTCTCTCAAATATTCGATGGAAGATATTTCCTTGTTCGACACAGGCCTCCGGTTGCCACTTACTATCCCTTTGCAGAACCCTCAAAGACCAACTTTCAAAGTGGGAAATGTAGAGTAAGCTTTAACCCTGTGTAAAAAAGGACATGTTAGAGAGCAGTTTCTTTGAGTGTTTCTTTCTGTTTTTTATTGGACATTTCAATTTTGCCATAGTCTTCAATGTGCTCCGAATACCACTATTTGGTTTTAAAAGAACAGTATTCAAATAGTGCTTTTGAGAAGAAAGCTATAATTCCTTGAGTGGAATGCACACGTCACCAAGCAGTTTCTCAGAAAACTTCTTTCCCGTTTTGATCTGACTATATTTCCTATTTCATTATAGGCCCTAATGTGATCCCAAATATCCCTTCGTGGATCCATCCATGAGGGAGTTTCCAAGCTGTGTAATGTAAAGAAAGCTTCAACTATGTGATATGAATAAACATAGAAAAAGGCAGATTCACAGAAAGCTTCTTTCCCATTCTAATCTGAAGATATTTCCTTTTTCACCATACTTCTCAAAGTGCTCCCGAAGGTACCTTCGTGGATCCGTCCATGACAGTTTTCAAGCTGCATAATCTTAAGAAAGCATTATCTATGTGATATGATTACACATATCACAGAGTAGTTTCCTAGAAAGCTTTTTTCCAGTTTTAGTCTGAGGCTATTTCCCTTTTCACCATCGGCACCAACATGCTTCTGAATATCACTTGGTACCTGTTTCTCCAAAATGGTTTCCCCGATGCTGTATGAGAAGAGATTTATAACACTGTGACTGGAATGCACATGTCACAAGGCAGTTCCTCGGAAAGCTTCTCTCCAGTTTCGGTCTGAACATATTTCCTTTTTCACCATAAGCCTCAACGTGCTCCTGAATATCCCGTCAGACGCTAAGCATACACAGGGTTAGAAAACTGCTCAATGAGAAGAGGGGCTTAACAGAGTGAGAGCCATTAAGATGACACAGAGCAGTTTCACAGAAAACTTCCTTCTGGATTTTCCCTGAAGATGTTTCTTTCTCCATGTTCTAAGGATCTTTGCCAAATATCTTTCGTCAGATTCCACAAAAACGGTGATTTCAAGCTGTTCAATCCAAAGAACGGTTTAACTCTATGAGACGAATACACACATTGCTAAGCAGTTCCTGACAAAGTTTCTCTGCAGGTTTCATTGGAATATGTTTCCTTGCTCATCACAATTATCCGGGTATCTCTAAAAATCGCTGCACAGATCCATCAATGACAGAGTTTTGAAACTGGGCAACATAGAGTAAGCATTAACTCTGTGAAGTGAATGCACATATCAGAGAGCAGATTCTTGGAACACTTCTCACTCTATTTTATTTCAGTATATTTCACTATTCACCATAGGTTTCAAAGTGCTGCAAAATATCACTTTTTCGGTTTCACAGGAACAGTGTTCAAACACTGCCTTTTGAGAGAAGTGATTTAACTCCCTGAGTGGAATGCATGCATCACAAAGTCGTTTCTCAGAAAGCTCTCTCCACTATTTGTCTGAAGATATCTCCTCTTTCACCGTAGGCCTGAATGTGCTCCCAATGGTACCCTTGCGGATCCCTACATAAAGAAGTTTCCAAACTGCATAATATCAGACAAGTTTTAACTAAGTGAGATGAATAAATATATCTAACACAAAGCAGTTTCACAGAAATCTTCTTTCCAGTTTTTGTCTGAGGATATTTCTTTTTTCACCATAGCCATCCATATACTCCCGAATGTTTCTGGGTAGCTTCTTCTCCAAAAGAAATTCCGGAATCCTCTAGGAGAAGAAAGGTGAGTGGAATGCACCCCTCATTCTGTGAGTGGAATGTGCAAGTCATTCTGTGAGTGGAATTCTGTGAGTGGAATGCACACCTCACAAAGCAGCTCCTCAGAAAACTTCTCACCAGTTTCTATCTGAAGATGTTTCCTTTCTCACCGTAAGCCTCAAAGTGCTCCTGAATATACCCTCACAGACTAAGCAAAATATTGTTATGAAACTGCTCAATGAAAAGGGAAGCTTAACTGTGTGAGCGGAATTCACCTGACACAGAGCAGTTTCACAGAAAGCTTACCTCTCGTTTCTCTCTAAGGTTATTTCTTTTTCAGGATATTCAAAAGAGCATTTCCAAATGTCCTTTCTCAGATTCCATAGAAACAGTGATTTCAAACTACTCAATCCAAAGATTTAACTCTAAGAGATCAGCACAAACTTCAGAAAAGTGTTGCGCAGAAAGCTTCTCTCAAATATTCGATGGAAGACATTTCCTTGCTCAAAACAGGCCTCCGGTTACCACTTAGTATCCCTTCACAGAACCCTCAAAAAGTGACTTTCAAACTGGGAAATGTAGAGTAAGCTTTAACCCTGTGTCAAAATAGACATGTCAGAGAGCAGTTTCTTCAAGTTCTTCTTTCTGTTTTTTATTGAACATTTCAATTTGGCCATAGACTTCAATAGGCTCCTAATGTCACTCTTTTGGTTTTACAGGAACAGTGTTCAAATTGTACCTTATGA
>NC_045440.1:42323915-42395073 GCF_002776525.5 Piliocolobus tephrosceles
CTCTCAAATATTCAATGGAAGACATTTCCTTGCTCCACACAGGCCTCTGCTTGCTACTTACTATCCCTTCGCAGAACCCTCAAAAAGTGACTTTCAAACTGGGAAATGTAGAGTAATTTTTAACCCTGTGTAAAAAAGGACATGTTAGAAAATAGTTTCTTCGAGTGCTTCTTTCTGTATTTATTGAACATTTCAATTTTGTCATAGTCTTTGATGTGCTCCGAATATCACTCTTTTGGTCTTACAGGAACAGTGTTCAAATTGTGCCTCATGAGAAGAAAGTTATAACTCCCTGAGTGGAATGCACACGTCACCCAGCATTTTCTCAGAAAGCTTCTCTCTCATTTTGATGTGACTCTATTTCCTATTTCACTATAGGCCAGAATGTGTTCCCAAATATCCCTTCGCGGATCCATCCAGGATGAAGTTTCCAAGCTGTGTAATGTAAAGAAAGCTTCATCTATGTGAGATGAATAAGCATAGTAAAAAGCAGATTGACAGAGCTTCTTTCTGGTTTGTTTCTGAAAATATTTCGTTTTTCACCATAGTCCTCAAAGTGCTCTCGATGGTCCCTTCGTGGAGCCATCCATGACAGTTTCCAAGCGGTGTAATGTAAAGAATGCATTATTTTTGTGAGATGATTACTCATATCACGAAGGAGTTTCCTAGAAAGCTTTTTCAAGTTTTAGTCTGAGGCTATTTCCCTTTTCACCTTCGGCACCAACATGCTCCCGAACATAACTTGGTACCTGTTTCTCCAAAAGGGTTTCCCCGATGCTGTATGAGAAGAGAGGTATAACACTGTGAGTGGAATGCACAGGTCACAAGGCAGTTCCTTGGAAAGCTTCTCTCCAGTTTTGGTCTGAATACATTTCCTTTTTCATCATAGGCCAGAAAGTGCTCCCGAATATCCCGTCACACACTAAGCATACACAAGGTTAGAAAACTGCTCAATGAAAAGAGGTTCTTAACTGAGTGAGTGCCATGAAGATGACACAGAGCAGTTTCACAGAAAGCTTCCTTCTGGATATTACCAGAGGATATTTCTTTCTCCATGTTCTAAGGATCGTTCCCAAATGTCATTCCACAGATTCCAGAAAAACACTGATTTCAAGCTGTTCAATCAAAAGAATGGTTTAACTCTATGAGAAGAATATACACATCACAAAGCAGTTGCTTAGAAAGTTTTTTTGCACGTTTCATCGGAAGATGTTTCCTTGCTCACCACAAGCCTCCGGGGGTCACTAAATATCCCTTCACAGATCATTCAAAGACAGAGTTTTGAAACTGGGTAACATACAGTAAGCATTAATTCTGTGAAGTGAATGCACATATGAAAGAGCAGTTTCTTGGAACGATTCTTCCTCGATTTTATTTCAGCATATTTCACTATTCGCCATAGTCCTCAACGTGCTGCAAAATATCCCGTTTTCAGTTTCACAGGAACAGTGTTCAAATGCTGCCTTGTGAGAAACAATGTATAATCCCCTGAGTGGAATGTATACATCACAAAATCGTTTCTCAGAAAGCTTTTATCCACTTTTTGTCTGAAGATATCTCCTCTTTCACTGTAGGCCTGAATGTTCTCCTGAATGTCCCTTCGCGGATCCGTGCATGATGGAGTTTTCAAACTGCGTAATGTAAGAAATGTTTTAACTATGTGACATGAATAAATATATCTAACACAAAGCAGTTTCACAGAAACCTTCTTTCCATGTTTTGTCTGAGGATATTTCCTTTTTCACCACAGCCATCCCTATACTCAAGAATTTCTCTTGGTAGCTTTCTCTCCACAAGGGATTCCGGAATCCTCTAGGAGAAGAAAGGTGAGTGGAATTCACACGTCATTCTGTGAGTGGAATACACATGTCACAAAGCATCTCTTCAGAAAGCTTCTCTCCACTTTCTATCTCAAGACGTTTCCTTTCTCAATGTAAGCCTCAAAGCGCTCCTGAATATTCCTTCACAGACTAAACAAAAACAGTGTTATGATACTGCTCAATGAATAGACAAGCTTAAGAGTGTGAGTGGAATTCACCTCAAAATGCTCCCGAATATCCCGTCACACGCTAAGCATACACAGGGTTAAAAAACTGTTCAATGAAAAGAGGTTCTTAACTGAGTGAGAGCCATTAAGACAACACACAGCAGTTTCACAGAAAGCTTCCTTCTGTATTTTACCTGTGGATATTTCTTTGTCCATGTTCTAAAGATCGTTCCGAAATGCCCTTCCTCAGACTACACAAAAACAGTGATTTCAAGCTGTTCAATCCAAAAAAAACGGTTTACCTCCATGAGACGAATACACACATCTCAAAACAGTTCCTCAGAAATTTTCTCTGCAGGTTTCATCGGAAGACATTTCCTTGCTCACCACAAGCTTCCACACGTCACTAAATATCCCCTCACAGATCCTTCAAAGACAGAGTTTCGAAACTGTGCAACATACAGGAAGCATTAATTCTGTGAAGTGAATGCACATGTCAGAGAGCAGATTCTTGGAACGATTCTTCCTCGATTTTATTTCAGTATATTTCACTATTAGCCATAGTCCTCAAAGCGCTCTGAAATATCACTTTTCTGGTTTCACAGGAACAGTGTTCAAACACTGCCTTGTGAGAAAAGAGGTAGAACTCCCTGAGTGGAGTGTGTATATCACAATGTCGTTTCTCAGAAAGCTTGTCTCCACTTTTTATCTAAAGATATCTCCTCTTTCACCTTAGGCCTGAATGTGCTCCCGAAAGTCCCTTCACTGAACCGTGCATGACAGAGTTTCCAAACTGCATAATATAAGAAAGGTTTTAACTATGCGAGATGAATAAATGTATCTAACTCAAAGCAGTTTCACAGAAATCATCTTTCCAGTTTTTGTCTGAGAATATTTCCTTTTCCACCATAGCCATCCCTATACCCCCGAATGTCTCTGGGTAGCCTTTTTTTCAAAATGGATTCTGGAATCCTCTAGAAGACAGGTGAGTGGAATGCACACATCATTCTGTGAGTGGAATTCTGTGAGTGGAATGCAGACGTCACAAAGGAGCTCCTCAGAAAGCTTCTCTCCATTTTCTATGTGAAAACGTTTCCTTTCTCACCATAAGCCTCAAAGCGCTTCTGAATATCGCTTTGCAGACTAAGCAAAAACAGTGTTATGATACTCCTCAATGAAAAGAAGCTTAGCTGTGTGAGCGGAATTCACTTGACACAGAGCAGTTTCATAGAAAACTTCCTTCTGGTTTCTCTCTGAGGTTATTTATTTTTCAGGAAATCCTAAAGAGCGTTTCCAAATGACCTTTCTCAGATTCCACAGAAACAGTGATTTCATACTTCTCAATCCAAAGAATGTTTTAACTCTATGAGATGAGAACAAACTTCACAAAAGAGTTGCGCAGAAAGGTTCTCTCAAGTATTCGATGGAAGACATTTCCTTGCTCAACACAGGCCTCCGGTTGCCACTCACTATCCCTTCGCAGAACCCTCAAACACTGACATTCAAACTGGGAAATGTAGAGTAAATTTTCACCCTGTGTAAAAATGGCCATGTCACAGAGCAATTTCTTCGAGTGCTTCTTTCTGTTTTTTATTGGATATCT
The DNA here is from genome assembly GCF_002776525.5 of Piliocolobus tephrosceles. Lineage (NCBI taxonomy): Eukaryota > Metazoa > Chordata > Mammalia > Primates > Cercopithecidae > Piliocolobus > Piliocolobus tephrosceles. The sequence goes on from NC_045440.1 coordinate 42,327,506, forward strand.
CAATTTTGCCATAGTCTTCAATGTGATCCGAATATCACTCTTTTTGTTTTACAAGAACAGTTTTCAAATTGTGCCTTATGAGAAGAAAGTTATAACTCCCTGATTGGAATGCACACGTCACCAAGCAGTTTCTCAGAAAGCTGCTCTCCCATTTGATCTGACTGTATTTCCTATTTCACTACAGGCCCGAATGTGATCCCAAATAGCCCTTCGCGGATCCATACACGAGGGCATTTCCAAGCTGTGTAATGTAAAGAAAGCTTCATCTATGTGAGATGAATAAACACAGCAAAAATCAGATTCACAAAAACCTTCTTTCCCGTTTATATCTGAAGATATTTCGTTTTTCAAATTAGTCCTCAAAGTGCTCCTGAAGGTCCCTTCGTGGAACGGTCCATGACAGTTTCCTAGCTGCGTAATGGAAAGAAAGCATTATGTATGTGAGATTATTACACATATCACAGAGTAGTTTCCTAGAAAGCTTTAAACAGTTTTTGTCTGAGGCTATTTCCCTTTTCACCATTGGGTGCAACATGTTCCCGAATACCACTTGGTACCTGTTTCTCCAAAAGGGTTTCCCCGACGCTGTATGAGAAGAGAGAGATAACACTCTGAGTGGAATGCACACGTCACAAGGCAGTTCCTCGGAAATCTTGTCTCCAGTTTTGGTCTGAACATATTTCCTTTTTCACCTTAAGCCTCAAAGTGTTCTCGAATATCCTGCCACATGCTAAGCATACAGAGGGTTAGAAAACTGCTCAATGAAAATAGGGGCTTAACTGAGTGAGAGCCATGAAGATGACACAGAGCAGTTTCACAGAAAGCTTCCTTCTGGATTTTCCCTGAGGATATTTCTTTCTCCATGTTCTGGGGATCGTTCCCAAATGTCCTCCCTCAGATTCCACAAAAACAGTTATTTCAACCTGGTCAATCCAAAGAATGGTTTAATTCTGTGAGACGAAAACACACATCGCAAAGCAGTTGCTCAGAACGATTCTCTGCAGGTTTCACCAGAAGATGTTTCCTTGCTTACCACAAGCCTCTGGGTATCATTAATATCCGTTCACAGATTCTTCAAAGACAGATGTTCGAAACTGGGCATCATAGAGTAAGCATTAACTCTGAGAAGTGAATGCACATATCAGAGAGCAGATTGTTGGAGTGATTCTTCCTCGATTTTATTTCAGTATATTTCACTATTCACCATAGTCCTCAATGAGCTCTGAAAAATCACTTTTTCAGTTTCCCAGAAACACTGTTCAAACACTGCCTTGTGAGAAAAGAGGTATAACTCCCTGAGTGGATTGCATACATCACAAAGTCTTTTCTCAAAAACCTTCTCTCCACTTTTTATCTGAAGATGTCTCCTCTTTCACTGTAGGCCTCAATTTTTTTCCTAATGTTCCTTCGCAGATCCGTGAATGACGGAGTTTCCAAACTGTGTAATATAAGAGAAGTTTTAACTATTCGAGAAGAAATATATCTAATGCAAAACAGTTTCACAGAAATTTTCTTTCAGTTTTTGTCTGAGGATATTTCCTTTTTCACCATATCCATCCCTATACTCCCGAATGTCTCTTGGTAACTTCTTCTCCAAAAGGGATTCTGGAATCCTCTAGGAGAGAAAAGGTGAGTGAAATGCACACTTCATTTTGTGAGTGGAATGCACATGTCACAAAGCCGCTACACAGAAAACTTCTCTCCAATTTCTATCTGAAGACATTTCCTTTCTCACCATAAGCCTCAAAGTGCTCCTGAATATCCCTTCGCATACTAAACAAAAGAAGTGTTATGATACTGATGAATGAAAAGAGAAGCTTAACTGTGTGAGTGGAATTCACGTGACACAGAGCAGTTTCACAGAAAACTTCCTTCTGCTTTCTCTCTGAGGTTAGTTCTTTTTCAGGATATTCTAAAGAGCATTTCCAAAGGTCCTTATTCAGATTCCACAGGAACAGTGATTTCAAACTACTCAATCCAAAGAATCATTTACCTCTATGAGATGAGCACAAACTTCAAAAAAGTGTTGCGCCAAAAGCTTCTTTCAAATATTCGATGGAAGACATTTCCTTGCTCAAAACAGGACTCCGGTTGACACTTACTGTTTCTTCGCAGAACCTTCAAAGACCGACTTTCAAACTGAGAAATGTAGAGTAAGCTTCAACCCTGTGTAAAAATGGACATGTCAGAGAGCAGTTTCTTCGAGTGTTTCTTTCTATTTTTTATTGGACATTTCAATTTTGCCATAGTCTTCAATGTGCTCTGAATATCACTCTTTTGGTTTTACTGAACTGTGTTCAAATTGTGTCTTATGAGAAGAAAGTTATAATTCCCTGAGTGGAATGCACACGTCACCAAGCACCTTCTCAGAAAGCTTCTCTCCCGTTTTGATCTGACTACATTTCCTATTTCACTGGAAGCTCGAATGTGATCCCAAATATCCCTTCGCGGATCTATCCACGACGGAGTTTCCAAGCTGTATAATGTAAAGAAAGCTTCATCTATGTGAGATGAATAAACATAGGAAGAAGCAGATTCACATAAAGCTTCTTCCCCTTTTTTTCTGAAGATATTTCGTTTTTCACCATAGTCCTCAAAATGCTCCCGAAAGTCCCTTCGTGGATACGTCCATGAGAGTTTCCAAGCTTCGTAATGTAAAGAAAGCATTATCTATGTCAGGTGGTTACACATTTCACAGAGTAGTTTCCTATAAAGGGTTTTCCAGTTTTAGTCTGAGGATATTTCCCTTTTAAACCTCGGCAACAACATGCTCCCGAATATCACTTGGTACCTGTTTCTCCAAAAGGGTTTCCTCGACCTTGTATGAGAAGAGAGGTATAACACTGTGAGTGGAATGCAGACATCACAAGGCAGTTCCTCTGAAAGATTCTTTCCAGTTTTAGTATGAATATATTTCTTTTTCACTGTAAGCCTCAAAATGCTCCCGAATATCTCATCACACGCTGAGGATACACACTTTTAGAAAACTGCTTAATGAAAAGAGGGGCTTAACTGTGTGAGACCCAATAAGACGACACAGAGCAGTTTCACATAAAGCTGCCTTCTGGATTTTACCTGCGGATATTTCTTTCTCCATGTTCTAATCATCGTTCCCAAATGTACTTAATCATATTCCACAAAAACAGTGATTTCAAGTTGTTCAATCCAAAGAAGGGTTTTATTCTATGAGACAAATACATACATCGCAAATCAGTTGCTCAGAAAGCTTAGCTGCAGGTTTCACCGGAAGACGTTTTCTTGCTCACCACAAGCCTGTGGGCGTCACTAAATATCCCTTCACAGATCCTTCAAAGACAGAGTTTCGAACCTGGGCAATGTAGAGGAAGCATTATCTCTGTGAAGTGAATGCACATATCAGAGAGTAGATTCTTGGAAGGCCTCTTCCTCGATTTTATTTCAGTACATTTCTCTATTCCCCATAGTCCTAATTGCGCTCCGAAAAATCACTTTTTCGGTTTCCCAGGAACAGTGTTCAAACATCGCCTTGTGAGAAAAGAGGTATAACTTTTTAAGTGGAATGCATACATCACAAAATCGTTTCTCAAAATCCTTCTCTCCACTTTTTATCTGAAGATATCTCCTCTTTCACAGTAGGACTGAATTTTTTCCTGAATATCCCTTCGCGTATCCATGCATGATGGTTTCCAAACTGCATAATATAAGAGCAGTTTTAACTGTTCGAGAATAAATATATCTAACACAAAGCAGTTTCACAGGAATCTTCTTTCAGTTTTTGTCTGAGGATATTTCCTTTTTCACCATAGCCATCTCTGTACTCCTGATTTTCTCTTGGTAGCTTCTTCTCCAAAAGGAATTCCGGAATCATCTATGAGAATAAAGATGAGGGGAATGCACATGTCACAAAGCAACTCCTCAGAAACATCTCTCCAGTTTCTATCTGAAGACGTTTCCTTTCTCACCGTAAGCCTCAAAGCACTCCTGTATATCCCTTTGCAGACTAAACAGAAACAGTGTTATGATACTGCTCAATGAAAAGAGAAGCTTAACTGTGTGAGTGGAATTCATGAGACACAGAGCAGTTTCAAGAAACATTCCTTCTGCTTTCTCTCTGAGGTTATTTCTTTTTCAGGATATTCTAAAGAGCGTTTCCAAATGTCCTTTCTCAGATTCCACAGAAACAGTGATTTCAAAATACTCAATCCAAAGAATGATTTAACTCTATGAGATGAGCAGAAGCTCACAAAAGAGTTGTGCAGAAAGCTTCTCTCAAATATTCGATGGAAGACATTTCCTTCCTTGACACAGGCCTTCTGTTGCCACTTATTATCCCTTCCCAGATCCCTCAAACACCAACTTTCAAACTGGGAAATGAAGAGTAAGCTTTAATCCTGTGTAAAAATCGACATGTCAGAGAGCTGTTTATTCGAGGGTTTCTTTCTGTTTTTTATTGGACATTTCAATTTTGCCATCATCTTGAATGTGCTCTGAATATCACCCTTTTGGTTTTACAGGAACAGTGTTCAAAATGTGCCTTATGAGAAGAAAGTTATAACTCCCTGAGTGGAATGCACACATCACCAAGCAGTTTCTCAGAAAGGTTCTGTCCCTTTTTGATATGACTATATTTCCTATGTCATCATAGGCCCGAATGTGATCCCAAATATCCCTTCATGGATCCATCCATGCTGGAGTTTCCAAGCTGTGTAATGCTAAGAAAGCTTCATCTATGTGAGATGAATAAACATAGCAAAAAGCAGGTTTGCAGAAAGCTTCTTTCCCGTTATTATCTGAAGATATTTCGTTTTTCACCATAGTTCACAAAGTGCTCCCAATAGTCCCTTCGTGGGTATGTCCATGACAGTTGAGAAGCTGCATAATACAAAGAAAGCATTATCTGTGTGAGATGATTACACATGGCACAGAGTAGTTTCCTTGAAAGCTTTTTCCAGTTTTAATCTGAGGCTATTTTCCTTTTCACCATCGGCATCAACATGCTCCTGAATATCACTTGGTACCTGTTTCCCCAAGAGGGTTTCCCCAACGCTGTCTGAGAAGAAAGGTATAACACTGTGAGTGGAAAGCACAGGTCACAAGGCAGTTCCTCGGAAAGCTTCTCTCCAGTTTTGATCTGAACATATTTCCTTTCTCACTGTAAGCCTCAAAGTGCTCCCGAATATCCTGTCCCATGCTAAGCATACACAGGGTTAGAAAACTGCTCAATGAAAAGAGGGGCTTAACTGAGTGAGACCCAATAAGACGACACAGAGCAGTTTCACATGAAGCTTCCTTCTGGAGTTTACCTGAGGATATTTCTTTCTCCATGTTCTAAGGGTCGTTCCCAAATGTCCTTCCTCAGATTCCACAAAAACAGTGATTTCAAGCTGTTCAATCCAAAAAACGGTTTACCTCCATCAGACGAATACACACATCACGAAGCAGTTGCTCAGAAAGATTCTCTTCAGGATTCATTGGAAGAAGTTTCCTTGCTCACCACAAACCTCTGGGCGTCACTAAATATCCCTTCAGAGATTCTTTAAAGACAGAGCTTGAAACTGGGCAATATAGAGTAAGCATTGACTCTGTGAAGTGAATACACATATCAGAGAGCAGATTCTTGGAACGCTCCTTCCTCGATTTTATTTCAGTATATTTCACTATTTGCCGTAGTCCTCAATGAGCTCTGAAATATCACTTTTTCGGTTTCACAGGAACAGTGTTCAAACACTGCCTTGTGAGAAAAGAGGTATAACTCCCTGAGTGGAATGCATACATCACAAAGTCATTTCTCAGAAAGCTTCTATACACTTTTTATCTGAAGATATCTCCTCTTTCACCATAGGCCTGAATGTGCTCCCGAATGTCCCTTTGTGAATCCGTGCATGACAGAGTCTCCAAACGGCATAATATAAGAAAAGTTGTAACTATGCGAGATGAATAAATATATCTAACACAAAGCAGTTTCACAGAAATCTTCTTTCCAGTTTGTGCCTGAGGATATTTCCTTTTTCACCATAGCCATCCCTATACTCCTGAATGTCCTTTGGTAGCTTCTTCTCCAAAAGGGATTCTGGAGTCCTCTAGGAGAAGAAAGGTGAGTGGAATGCACACATCATTCTGTGAGTAGAATGCACATGTTTTTCTGTAAGTGGAATTCTGTGAGTGGAATGCACACGTCACAAAGCAGCTCCTCAGAAAGCTTCTCTCCAGTTCCTATCTGAAGACGTTTCCTTTCTCACCGTAAGCCTCAAAGTACTCCTGAATATCCCTTCGCAGATTAACAAAAACAGTGTTGTGATACTGCTCAATGAAAAGAACAGCTTAACAGTGTGAGCGGAATTCATGTGACACAGAGCACTTTCACAGAAATCTTCCTTCTGTTTTCTCTCTGAGGTTTGTTCTTTTTCAGGATAATCTAAAGAGCGTTTCCTAATGTCCTTTCTCAGATTCCACAAAAACAGTGATTTCAGACTGCTCAATAAAATAATGATTTAACTCCATAATATGAATGAAACATCACAAAACAGTTCCGTAGAAAGCTTCTCTCCAATTGTCGATCGAAGATATTTCCTCTCTCGACACAGGCCTCCAGTTGTCACTTAGTATCCCTTGACAGAACTCTCAAAGACCGACTTTCAAACTGGGAAATGTAGAGTAAGCTTCAACCCTATGAAAAGAATGGACACGTCAGAGAGAAGTTTCTTCGAGTGCTTCTTTCTGTTTTTTATTGGACGACATTTCCCTTTTTGCCATAGTCTTCAATGTGCTCCGAATATCACTCTTTTGGTTTCACAGGAACTGTGTTCCAACTGTGCCTTATGAGAAGAAAGTTGTAACACACTGAGTGGAATGCACACATCACCAAGCAGTTTCTCAGAATGCTTCACTCCAGTTTTTATCTGACTATATTTCCTATTTCACCATAGGTCCGAATGTGAACCCAAATATCCTTTCACGGATCCTTCCATGAGGGAGTTTCCAAACTGCATCATGAAAGAAAGCTTCCTTTATGTGTGGTGAATTAACATAGCAAAAAGCAGATTCAAAGAAAACTTCCTTCCAGTTTTTATCTGGAAATATTTCCTTTTTCACCATAGTCCTGAATGTCCTCCCGAATGTCCCTTCATGGATCCGTCATTACAGTCTACAAGCTGCGTAGCATAAAGAAAGGTTTATCTATGTGAGCTGTTTACACGTATCACAGAATAGTTTCCTAGAGAGCTTCTTTCCAATTTTTCTCTGAGGCTATTTCCCTTTTCACCATTGGCATCACCAGGATACCGAGTATCACTTGGTACCTGTTTTTCCAAAAGGGATTCCCCGACGCTGTATGAGAAGAGAGGTATAACACTGTGAGTGGAATGCACACGTCACAAAGCAGTTCCTCGGAAAGTTTCTCTCCAATTTCGTTCTGAATATATTTACTTTTTCACGGTAAACCTCAAAGTGCTCCCGAATATTCCATCACACGCTAAACATACACAGGATTAGAAAACTGCTCAGTGGAAAGAGAGGCTTAACTGAGCGAGAGAAATTAAGACAACACAGAGCAGTTTCACAGAAAGCTTCCTTCTGGATTTTACCTGAGGATATTTCTTTCTCCATATTCTAAGGATCGTTCCCCAATGTCCTTCCTCAGATTCCACAAAAACAGTCATTTAAAGCTGCTCAATCCAAAGAATGGTTTAACACTCTGAGACGAATACACACATCACGAAGCAGTTGCTCAGAAAGTTTCTCCACATGTTTCATTGGAAGATGTTTCCTTGCTCACCACCAGCCTCCAGGCATCACTAAATATCCCTTCACAGATGCTTCATAGAGAGAGTTTCGAAACTGGAAAACATAGAGTAAGCATTAGCTTTGTGAATGGAATGCACATATCAGAGAGCAGATTCTTGGAATGCTTCTTCCTCGATTTTATTTCAGTACATTTCACTATTAGCCTTAGTCCTAAATGTGCTCCGAATTATCAATTTTTCGGTTTCACAGGAATAATGTTCAAACCCTGCCTTGTGAGAAAAGAGGTAAAACTCCCTGAGTGGAATGCATACATCACAAAGTAGCTTCTCAGAAAGCTTCTATCCAGTTTTTATCTGAAGATATCTTCTCTTTCAACGTAGGCCTGAATGTGCTCCCAAATATCCCTTTGCAGATCCGTGCATGACAGAGTTTCCAAACTGTGAAATATAGAAAATTTTAAATATACGAGATGAATCAATATACCTAACACACAGCAGTTTCACTGAAATCTTCTTTCCAGTTTTTTTCTGAGGATATACACTTTTTCACCACAGCTGTCCCTGTACTCCCGAATGTCTCTTGGTAGCTTTTTCTCCAAAAGAGATTCCGGAATCCTGTAGGAGAAGAAAGGTATATTTTGTGAGTGGAATGCATACATCAGAAAGCAGTCTGTAAGAAAACTTCTCTCCAGTTTCTTTCTGAAGACGTTTCCTTTCTCACCGTGAGTCTCAAAGCACTCCTGAATATCCCTTCGCAGAATAAACAAAAACAGTGTTATGATACTGCTCAATGAAAGGAGAAGCTTAACTGTGTGAGTGGAATTCATGTGACACAGGGCAGTTCCACAGAAAGTTTCCTCCTGCTTTCTCTCTGAGGTTATTACTTTTTCAGCATATTCTAAAGTGCGTTTCCAAATGTCCTTTCTCAGATTCCACAGAAACAGTGATTTCAAACGGCTCAATCCAAAGGATGATTTAACTCTATGAGATGAATACAAACATCACAAAAGAGTTGCGCAGAAAGCTTCTCTCCAATTTTCGATGGAAGACATTTCGTTGCTCGACACAGGCGTCCAGTTGCTTCTTACTATCCCTTTGGAGAACCCTCAAAGACCGACTCTCAAACTTGGAAATATAGAGTAAACTTTAACCCTGTTAAAAGAATGGCCGTGTCAGAGAGCAGTTTCTTTGAGTGCTTCTTTCTGTTTTTTATTGGATGACATTTCACTTCTTGCCGTAATTTTCAATGTGCTCCGAATATCACTCTTTCGGTTACAGGAACAGTGTTCAAACTGTGCCTTATGGGAAGAAAGTTATAACTCAATGCATATTCACATACTCTCAGAGTATGTGCATTCACTTCACAGAGTTCATGCTTACTCTATGTTGACAAGTTTTGAAACTATGTCTTTGAAGAATCTGTGAAGGGATGTTTAGTGACGCCCAGTGGCTTGTGGTGAGCAAGGAAAGGTCTTCCAATGAAACTGGCAGTTTCCAATTAAAACTTTGATGGAAGCTTTGTGAGAAACTTCTTTGTGATATATGAATTCAACTCACAGGGTTACAACATAGACCTCATGAAACAGTTTGCTAACACTGTTGTCGTGTAATCTGCACTGTGATATTTGGGAGCGCATTGAGGACTATGGTGAAAAAGGAAATATCCTCTGGTAAAAACAGGAAAGAAATGTTCTTAGAAACTGCACTGTGACAGGTGAATGCAACTCACAAGGTTACCCTTTCCTTTCCATGGAATCAGTTGCAAACAGTGTTTTCTTGAAATCTACTTAGGGATATTTCTTGGCTCAATGAAGCTTATGGTGACAAAAGAAATATCCTCAAATAAAAACTAGAAAGGATCTTTCTGAGCAACCTATTTGTGATTTGTGAATTCATCTCACAGAGTTACAACTTCTTCTTCATGAGGCAGTTTGCTAACCATGTTGTCATGGAATCTGCAAAGTGATATTTGGGAACGCCTCGAGGCCTATGGTGAAAAAGGAAATATTCTCAGATAATAACTAGAGAGAAGCTTTCTGAGAAATTACTTTCTGATGTGTGAATTCATCACGCAAAGTTTCACCCTTCCCTTCTGGTAGCAGTTTGCTAACACTGTTTTCGTGGATTCTGCAAAGTGATATTTGGGAGCTCATTGAGCGCTATGGTGAAAAAGGAAATATTCTCTGATAAAAACTCGAAAGAAGCATTCAGAGAAACTGCATTGCAATGTGTGAATGCAACTCACACAGTTACACTTTTCTTTTCATGGATCTGTTTGCTAACACAGTTTTCTTAAAATCTGCAATAAGATACTTCTTAGTGCAAAGAAGCTTAGGTTGACAAAGGAAATATTCTCAGAAAAAACTAAAAAGATGCTTTCTCCGAAACTTCTTTGTGATGTGTGAATACATCTCACAGAGTTACACTTCTGTTTCATGGAGCAGTCGAATAAGACTGCCATTGAAGAACCTGAGAAGGGTAACTTAAATCGCACTGAGGCCTACGCTGATAGAGGAAATACCCACAATTAAAACATTGACAGAAGGTTTGTAAAGACTTCTTTGTGGTATGTGAATTCACCTCTCAGAGTTGCAACCTAGATCTCATGAAGCAGTTTGCTAAACCGTTGTCATGGAATCTGCAAAGTGATAATTGGGAATGCATTGAGGCCTATGGTGAAAAAGGAAACATGCTCAGATAAAAAATTGCAAAGAAGGGTGCTGAGAAATTGCACTGTAACAGGTGAATGCAACTCACAGGGTTACACTTTCCTTTCCATGGATCCATTTGCTAACAGTGTTTTCTTGAAATCTACATTGGGATATGTCTTAGCGCAATGAAGCTTACAGTGACAAAGGAAATATCCTCAAATAAAAACTAGAAAGGAGCTTTCTGTGAAACCAAGTTGAGATACGTGAATTGATCTCAGAGTTACAACCTATTCTTTATGAGGCAGTTCGCTAACACTGTTGTTGTGGAATCTGCAAAGTGATATTTGAGAGTGTATTGAGGCCCTTGGTGAAAAAGGAAATATCCTCAAATAATAACTAGAAAGAAGCTTTCTCAGAGATTGCTTTTTGATGTGTGAATTCATCAGGCAGATTTTCACTTTTCCCTTCTAGTAACAGTTTGCTAACACTGTCTTCCTCTCTTCTGCAAAGTGATATTTGGGAGCCCATGGAGGGCAATGTAGAAAAAGGAAATATTCTCAGATAAAAACTGGAAAGAAGCGTTCTGAGTAACTGCATTGTGACATGAGAATGCAAGTCACAGAGTTACACTTTCCTTTCAATTGATCCGTTTGCTAACCGTGTTTTCTTGAAATCTACATTGGGATATTCCATAGCGCAATGAAGCTTATGGGGACAAAGGAAATATCCTCAAGAAAAAAACTAGGATGGATCTTTCTGAGAAACCTATTTGTGATATGTGAATTCATCTCACAGAGTTACAACTTCCTCTTCATGAGGCAGTTTTCTAACCCTGTTGTCGTGGAATCTGCAAAGTGATATTTGGGAGCGCATTGAGGCCTATTGTAAAAAACGAAATATCCTCAGATAAGAACTAGAAAGAGGCTTTCTGAGAAATTGCTTTCTGCTGTGCGAATTCATTACACAGAGTTTCACCTTTCCCTTCTCGTAGCAGTTTGCTAACATCATTTTTGTGGATTCTGCAAAGTGATATTTGGGAGCTCATTGAGGGCTATGGTGAAAAAGGAAATATTCTCTGATAAATACTGGAAAGAAGCGTTCAGAGAAACTACATGGCGATGTGTGAATGCAACTCACACAGTTACACTTCTCTCTTCAGTTATCAATTTGCTAACACAGTTTTCTAAAATCTGCAGTGGGACAGGTCTTAGCCAATGAAGCTTATGGTGACAAAGGAAATATCCTCAGATAAAAACTAGAAAGAAGCTTTCTCAGAAACTTCTTTGTGATGTGTGAATACATCTCACAGAGTTACACTTCCGTTTCATGGAGCAGTCGAATAAGAGTGCGTTTGAGGAACCTCAGAAGGGCTAGCTTAAATCTCATTGAGGCCTACACTGTTAGAGGAAATATCCTCAGTTAAAACATTGATAGAAGGTTTGTGAGAAACTTCTTTGTGATATGTGAATTCATCTCGCAGACTTACAAACGAGACCTCATGAAGCAGTGTGCTAACACCGTTGTCGTGGAATCTGCAAAGTGATATTTGGGAACTCATTGAGGACTATGGTGCAAAAGGAAATATGCTCAGATAGAAAACTGGAAAGAAGCGTTCTGAGAAACTGCATTGTGACATGTGAATGCAACTCACAGTGTTACAGTCTCCTTTCCATGGATCCGTTTGCTAGCAGTGTTTTCTTGAAATCTGCATTGGGATATTTCTTAGGGCAATGAAACTTACAGGGCAAAGGAAATATCTTCAAATAAATACTAGAAGGGAGCTTTGTGAGAAACCTATTTGTGATATGTGAATTCATCTCACAGAGTTACAACCTAGTCTTCAAGAGGTAGTTTGCTAACACTGTTGTCATGGAATCTGCAAAGTGATATTTGGGAGCGCATTGAGGCCTATGGTGAAAAAGGAAATATCCTCAGATAATAACTAGAAAGAAGCTTTCTGAGAAACTGCTTTCTGATGTGTGAATTCATCATGCAGAGTTTTGCCTTTCCCTTCTTTTTTTTTTTTTTTGGATGACATTTCACTTTTTGCCATAGGCTTCAATGTGCTCTGAATATCACTCTTTTGGTTTTACAGGAACAGTGTTCAAACTGTGTCTTATGAGAAGAAAGTTACAACTCCCTGAGTGGAATGCTCACATCACCAAGCAGTTTCTCAGAAATTTTCTTTCCAGTTTTTACCTCACTATATTTCCCATTTCGCCATAGTCCTGAAAGTGATCCCAACTATCACTTCGTAGATCCATCCATCACAGAGTGTCCAAGCTGCGTAATGTAAAGAAAGCTTCATCTATGTGTGATGAATAAACATAGCAAGAAGCAGATTCACAGAAAGCTTCTTTCCAGTTTTCTCTGAAGATATTTCCTTTTTCACCATAGTCCTGAATGTGCTCCCGAATGTCAATTCGTGGATTCGTCCATAAGAGTTTCCAAGCTGCATAATGTGAAGAAAGCTTTATCTATGTGAGATGATTACACATATCACAGAGTAGTGTCCTAGAAAGCTTCTTTCCAGCTAGTGTCTGATGCTATTTCCCTTTTCATTATCGGCATCAACATGTTCCTGCATATCACTTAGTATGAGAAGAGAAGTATAACACTGTCAGTTCAAGGCACAGGTCACAAAGCAGTTCCTCGGAACGCTTCTCTCAGGTTTTGGTCTGAACACATATTCTTTTTCACCGTAAGCCTCAAAGAGCTCTCAAATATCCCATCACAAGCTAAACATACACAGGGTTAGAAAACTGCTCAATGAAAAATGAGGCTTAACTGAGCGAGAGGAATGATGGCGACACAGAGCAGTTTCACAGAAAGCTTCCTTCTGGAATTTACCTGAGGATATTTCTTTCCCCATATTCTAAGGATCGGTCCCTAATGTCCTTCCTCAGATGCCACAAAAACCTTGACTTCAAGCTGATGAATCCAGAGAATGGTTTAACTCTTTGAGACGATGCACACATTGCAAAGCCATGGCTCAGAATGTTTCACTGCAGCTTTCATCCGAAGACGTTTGTTGTTCACCACAAGCTTCCACTTGTCACTAAATATCCGTTCACAGATTCTTGAAAGACAGAGTTTCAAAGCTGGGCAACAGAGAGTAAGCATTAGCTCTGAGAAGTGAAAGCACATATCAGAGAGCAGATTCTTGGAATGCTTCTTCCTCGATTTTATTTTAGTATATTTCACTATTCGCCATAGTCCTCAATGCGCTCCGAAATATCATTTTTTTGGTATCACAGGAACAGCGTTCGAAAACTGCCTTGTAAGAAACGAAGTATTATTCCCTGAGTGGAATGCATACATCACAAAAGAGTTTCTCAGAAAGCTTCTATGCAGTTTTTATCTGAAGACACTTTGTCTTTCACCATAGGCCTGAATGTGCTCCCAAATGTCACTTTGCGGATCTGTGCATGATGGAGAATCCAAACTGCGTAATATAAGAAAAGTTTTAACTATGCAAGATGAATCAATATATCTAACACAAAGCAGTTTCACAGAAATCTTCTTTCCAGTTTTTGTCTGAGGATATTCACTTTTTCTCCATAGCCATCCATTTACTTCCGAATGTCTCAGATTCTGGAATCCTCTAGGAGAAGAAAAGTATATTTCTGTGAGTGGAATGTAAACATCACAAAGCAGCTCCTCAGAAAGCTTCTCTCCAGTTTCTATCTGAAGGCGTTTCCTTTCTCACCATAAGCCTCAAAGTGCTCCTGAATATCCCTTCACAGAATAAACAAAAACAGTGTTATGACACTGCTCAATGAAAAGAGAATCTTAACTGTGTGAGCGGAATTCACGTGACACAGAGCAGTTTCAAACAAAGCTTCCTTCTGGTTTCTCTCTGAGGTTATTTCTTTTTCAGGATATTCTAAAAAGCGTTTTCAAATATCCTTTCTCAGATTCCACAGAAACAGTGATTTCAAACTGCTCAATCCCAAGAAACTTTTACCTCCATGAGATGAATACAAACATCACAAAAGAGTTGCGTAGAAAACTTCTCTCAAATTTTCGATGGAAGACATTTCCTTACTCGACACAGGCGTCTGGTTGCCGCTTACTATCCCTTCAGAGAACCCTCAAAGAACGATTTTCATACTTGGAAATGTAGAGAACGTTTTAACCCTGGGAAAAGCATGGACATGTCCTAGAGCAGTTTCTTCAAGTGCTTCTTTCTGTTTTTTATTGGACGACATTTCACTTTTTGCCATAGTCTTCAATGTTCTCTGAATATCAGCCTTTTGGTTTTACAGGAACTGTGTCCAAACTGTGGCTTATGAGAAGAAAGTTATACTTTCCTGACTGGAATGCACACATCACCAAGCAGTTTCTCAGAAAGCTTCTCTCCAGTTTTTATCTGACTATATTTCCTATTTCACCATAGGCCCAAATGTGTTCCCAAATATCCCTTCACGGATACATCCATGAGTGAGTTTCCAAGCCACGTAATGTTAAGGAAGCTTCAACTATGTGAGATGAACAAATATAGCAAAAAAAAAAAAAAAAAAAAAAAAAAAAGATTCACAGAAAGTTTCCCTCCAGTTTTTATCTGAAGATATTTTCTTTTTCTCCATAGTCCTGATTGTGCTCCTGAAAGTCCCTCCTTGGTTCCATTCGTGACAGTTTCCAAACTGCGTAATGTAAAGAAAGCTTTATCTATGTGAAATAATTACACATATCACAGAGTAGTTGCCTAGAAAGCTTGATTCCAGTTTTTATCTGAGGCTATTTCCCTTTTCACCATCGGCATCAACATCCTCCCGAATATAACTTGGTACCTGTTTCTTTAAAAGGGTTCCTCTGACGCTGTATGACAAGAGAGTATAACTCTGTGAGTGGAATGTGCACGTCACAAAGCAGTTCCTCGGAAAGCTTCTCTCCAGTTTCTGTCTGAACATATTTCCTTTAACACCGCAAGACTCAAGGTGCTCTCGAATAGCCCATCACACGCTAAACATACACAGGGTTAGAAAACTGCTCAATGAAAAGAGAGGCTTAACAGAGCCAAAGAAAATAAGATGACACAGAGCAGTTTCACAGAAAGCTTCCTTCTGGATTTTACCTGAGGATATTTCTTTCTCCATATTCTAAGGATAGTTCCCAAATGTCTTTCCTCAGATGCCACAAAAATAGTCATTTCAAGCTGCTCAAACGAAAGAATGGTTTAACTCTATGAGACGAATACACACATTGCTAAACACTTGCACAGAGTGTTTCTCTGCAGGTTTGATTGGAAGACGTTTCCTTGCTCACCACAAGCCTCCAGGCGTCACTTAATATCCCTTCACAGATTCTCCAAAGACAGCATTTTGAAACCGAGCAATATAGAGTAAGCATTAACTCTGTGAAGTGAATGCACATATCAGAGAGCAGCTTCTGGGAACACTTCTTCCTCGATTTTATTTCAGTATATTTCACTATTCGCCATAGTCCTCAATGTGCTCTGAAATATGACATTTTCATTTTCACAGGAACAGTGTTCAAACACTGCCTTGTGAGAAAAGAAATATAACTCCCTGAGTGGAATGCCTACATCACAAAGTAGTTTCTAAGAAAGCTTCTATCCAGTTTTTATCTGAAGATATCTCCTCTTTCTCAGTAGACCTGAATGTGCTCCCAAATGTCCCTTCGTGCATCCGAGCATGACAGAGTTTCTAAACCACGTGATATCAGAAAACTTTTAACTATGCGAGATTAATAAATATATCTAACATAAAGCAGTTTCTCAGAAATCTTCTTTCCATTTTTTGCCTGAGGATATTTCCTTTTTCACAAAAGTCCTACTTATACTCCTGAATGTCTCTTGGTAGCTCCTTCTCCAAAAGAGATTCTGGAATCCTCTAGAAGAATAAAGGTATATTTCTGTGAGTGGAATGCACATGTCACAAAGCAGCTCCACAGAAAGCTTCTCTTCAGCTTCTGTCTGAAGATGTTTCGTTTCTCATCATCAGCCTCAAAGCGCTCCTGAATATCCTCTTGCAGACTAAACAAAAACAGTGTTATGATACTGCTCAATGAAAAGAGAAGCTTAACTGTGTGAGCCGAATTCACATGACAAAGAGCAGTTTCACAGAAAGCTTCCTTCTGGTTTCTCTTTGAGGTTATTTCTTTTTCATGATATCCTAAAGAGCGTTTCCAAATGTCCTTCTCAGATTCCACAGAAACAGTGATTTTAAACTGCCCAATCCAAGGAATGATTTAACTCTATGAGGTGAATACAAACATCACAAAAAAGTTGTGCAGAAAGCTGCTCTCCAATTTTCGATGGAAGACATTTCCTTGCTCGACACAGGCCTCCGGTTTCCACTTACCATCCCTTTGTAGAACACTCAGAGACAGACTTTCAAACTGGGAAATGTAGAGTAAGCTTTAATCCTGTGAAAACAATGGACAAGTCACAGAGCAGTTTCTTCGAGTGCTTCTTTCTGTTTTTTACTGGATGACATTTCACTTTTTGTCATAGTCTTCAATGTGCTCCGAATACCACTCTTTTGGTTTTACAGGAACAGTGTTGAAACTGTGCCTTATGAGAAGAATGTTATAACTTCCTGACTGGAATGCACACATCACCAAGCACTTTCTCAGATAGCTTCTCTCCCGTTTTGATCTGACTGTATTTCCTATTTCACCACTGGCCCGAATGTGATCCCAAATATCCCTTCGCAGATCCATCACGAGGGGGTTTCCTAGCTGCTCAATGTAAAGAAAGCTTCTTTATGTAAGATGAATAAACATAGTGAAAAACAGATTCAAAGAAAGCTTCTTTCCAGTTTTTCTCTGAAGATATTTCCTATTTCACCATAGCCATGAATGTGCTCCTGAAGGTCCCTTCCTGGATCCGTCCGTGACAGTTTCCCAGCTGCGTAATGTAAAGAAAGCATTGTCTGTGTGAGATGATTGCAGATATCACAGATTAGTTTCTTAGAAAGCTTCTTTCCAGTTTTACTCTGAGGCAGTTTACCTTTTCACCATCGGCATCAACATGCTCCCGAATATCACTTGGTATCTGTTTCTCCAATAGGGTTTCCACGACGCTGTATGTGAAGAGAGGTATAACAGTGTGAGTGGAATACACACGTCACAAAGCAGTTCTTCAGAAAGCTTCTCTCCAGTTCCGGTCTGAACATATTTCCTTTTTCACCTTTAGAATCGATGTGTTCCCGAATATCCCAGCACATGCTGAACATACACAGGGTTAGAAAATTGCTCAATGAAAAGAGAGGCTTAACTGAGCAACAGGAATCAAGACGACACAGAGCAGTTTCACAGAAAGCTTCCTTCTGGATCTTACCTGGAGATACTTCTTTCTCCATGTTCTAAGGGTCGTTCCTAAATGTCCTTCATTAGATGCCACAAAAACAGTGATTTCAAGCTGCTCAATCCAAAGAATGGTTTAACTCTATTAGACGAATACAAACATCGCAAAGCAGTTGCTCAGAATGTTTCTCTGCAAGTTTCATTGGAAGACATTTCCTTGCTCACCACAAGCCTCCATGCATCACTAAATCTCCCTTCACAAGTTCTTCAAAGACAGAGTTTCGAAACTGGGCAACATAGAGTAAGCATTAACTCTGTGAAGTGAATGCACATATCAGATAGCACATTCTTGGAACGCTTCTTCCTTGATTTTATTTCATTATATTTCACTATTCGCCATAGTCCTCAGTTCGCTCTGAAATATCACTTTTTCGGTTTCACACGACCAGTGTTCAAAACTGCGTTGTGAGAAAAGATGTATAACTCCCTGAGTGGAATGCATACATCACAAAGTCATTTCTCAGAAAGCTTCTATCCAGTTTTAATCTGAAGATATCCACTGTTTCACCATATGTCCCTTCACGGATCCGTGCATGATGGAGTTAACAAACTGCGTAATATAAGAAAAGTTTTAACTATGCAAGATGAATATTTCTAACAGAAAACAATTTCACAGAAATCTTCTTTCCAGTTTTTGTCTGAGGATATTTCCTTTTCACCATAGCCGTCCGTATACTCCTGTATGTCTCTTGGTATCATTTTATCCCAAAGGGATTCCGGAATCCCCTATGAGAAGAAGGGTATAATTTGGTGAGTGGATCACACACGTCACAAAGCAGCTCCTCAGAAAGCTGCTCTCCAGTTTCAATCTAAAAAGGTTTCCTTTCCAACTGTAAGCCTCAAAGCACTCCAGATTATCCCTTCACAGACAAAACAAAAACAGTGTTATGATACTACTCTATGAAAAGAGAAGCTTAACTGTGTGAGCCGAATTCAGGTGACACAGAGCAGTTTCACAGAAAGCTTTCTTCTGGTTTCCATCTGAGTTTATTTCTCTTTCAGGATATTCTAAAGAGCGTTTCCAAATTTCCTTTCTCAGATTCTACAGAAACAGTGTTTTCAAACTGCTCAGTCCAAACAATGTTTTAACTCTATGAGATGAATACATACAACTGAAAAGAGTTACACAGAAAGATTCTCTCTGATTTTTGATGGAAGACATTTCCTTGCTCAACACAGGTCTTCAGTTGCCACTTACTATTCCTTCACAGGACCCTCAAAGACCGACTTTCAAACTGGGAAATGTCAAGTAAGCTTTAACCCTGTGAAAAGAATGGACATGTCACAGAGCAGTTTCTTGGAATGCTTCTTTCTGTTTTTTACTTGACGACATTTCACTTTTTGCCATTGTCTTCAATGTGCTCCGAATATCACTCTTCTGGTTTCACAGGAACAGTGTTCAAAGTGTGCCTTATGAGAAGAAAGTTATAACTCCCTGAGTGGAATGCACACATCACCAAGCAGTTTCTCAGAAAGCTTCTCTCCAGGTTTTATCTGACTATATTTCCTATTTCAACAGAGCCCCGAATATGATCCCAAATATCCCTTCGCGGATCCATCCATGTGGGAGTTTCCAAGCTGCGTAATGAAAAGAAAGCTTCACCTATAAACATAGCACAAAGCAGATTCACAGAAAGCTCCTTCCAGTTTTTATCTGAGGATATTCAGTTTTTCACCATACTCCTGAATGTGCTCCCGAAGGTCCCTTCGTGGATCCGTCCATGACATTTTGCAAGCTGTGTAATGTAAAGAAAGCTTTATCTATGTCAGATGATTACACATATCACAGAGTAGTTTCCTAGTAGTTATTGTCTGAGGCTATTTCCCCTTTCATCATTGGCATCAACATGCTCCGGAATATCACTTGGTACCTGTTTCTCCAAAGGGGTTTCCCCTATGCTGTATGAGAAGAGAGGTATAACACTGTGAATGGAATGCACACGTCACAAAGCAGTTCCTTGGAAATTTTCTCACCAGTTTTGTTCTGAACATAATTCATTTTTCAGCATAAGCCTCAAAGTGCTTCCGTATATCCCTTCACACAGTAAACATACATAGCATTAGAAAACTGCTCAATGAAAAGAAAGGCTTAAGTGAGCAGGAGGAATTAAGACAACACAGAGCAGTTTCATAGAAAACTTTTTTCTGGATTTTACTTGAGGATATTTCTTTCTCCGTATTCTAAGGATCGTTCCCAAATGTCCTTCCTCAGATGCCACAAAAACAGTGATTTCAAGCTGCTCAATCCAAAGAATGGTTTAATTCTAGGAGATGAATACACACATCACAAAGCAGATGCTCAGAAAGTTTCTCTGCAGGTTTCATCGGAAGATGATTCCTTGCTCACCACAAGTCTCCAGGCGTCACTACGTATCCCTTCACAGATTTTTCAAAGACAGAGTTTCGAAACTGGGCAACATAGAGTAAACATTATCTCTGTGAAGTGAATGCACATATCAGAGGGCAGATTCTTGGAACGTTTCTTCCCCGATTTAATTTAGGTATATTTCACTATTTGCCATAGTCCGCAATGCACTCCGAAATATCACATTTTGGGTTTCACAGGAACAGTGTTCAAGCACTACCTTGTGCGAAAAGAGTTGTAAGGACATGAGTGGCATGCACACATCACCGAGTAGTTTGTCAGAAAGCTCCTCTCTAGTTTTCATCTGACTATGTTTCCTATTTCACCATAGGCCTGAAAGTGATCCCAAATATCCCTTCACGGATCTATCCACGAGGGAGTTTCCAAGCTGCATAATGTAAGGAAAGCTTCATCTATGTGAGATGAACAAACACAGCAAAAAGCAGATTCACAGAAAGCCTCTTTCCTGTTTTTATCTGAAGATTTTTTTTTCCCCACAGACCCTTAATGTGCTCTCGAAGGTCCCTTCGTGGATCCGTCCATGACAGTTTCCAAGCTGTGTAATATAAAGAAAGCTTTATCTATATGAGATGATTACACAAATCACGGAGAAGTTTCCCAGAAAGCTTCTTTCCATTTTTTGTGTGAGGCTATTTCCCTTTTCACCATCGGCATCAACATGCTCTCAAATATCACTTGGTACCTGTTTCTCCAAAAGGATTTCCCAGATGCTGTATGAGAAGAGAGGTATAACACTGTGAGTGGAATGCACATGTCACAAAGCAGTTCCTTGAAATCCTTCTCTCCACTTTCAGACACAATATATTTCCTTTTTCATGGACAGCTGCAAAGTGTTCCTGAATATCCCATCACACGCTAAATATATACAGGCTTGGAAAACTGCTCAATGAAAAGAGAGGCTTAACTGAGTGAGAGGAATTAAGACGACACAGAACAGTTTCACAGAAAGCTTCCTACTGGATTTTTCCTGAGGATTTTTCTTTCTCCATAATCTTAGGATCGTTCCAAATGTCCTTCTTCAGATTCCACAAAAACAGTCATTTACAGCTGCTCAATGAAAAGACTGGTTTACCTCTATTGGACTATACACATATCACAAAGCAGTTGCTCAGAAAGTTCCTCTGCAAGTTTCATCGGAAGACATTTCCTTGCTCACCACAAGCCTCCGGGCGTCAATAAATATCCCTTCACAAATTCTACAAAGACAGAGTTTCAAAACTGGGCAACATACAGTAAGCATTAACTCAGTGAAGTGAATGCACATATCAGTGAGAAGATTCTTGGAGTGCTTCTTCCTCGATTTTATTTCAGTATATTTTACTATTCGCCATAGTCCTCAATGCACTACGAAATATCACTTTTTCGGTTTCACAAGAACAGTGTTCAAACGCTATGTTGTGAGAAAAGTGGTATAACTCCCCGAGTGGAATGCATACATCACAAAGTAGTTTCTCAGAAAGCTTGTATCCAGTTTTTATCTGAATATGTCTCCATTTCACTGTAGGCCTGAATATGCTCCCAAATTTCCTCTCGCGGGTCCCTGCATGACGGAGTTTTCAAAGTGCATAATATAAGAAAGTTTTTAACTATGCAAGATGAATAAATATATCTAACACAAAGCAGTTTCACAGAAATCTTCTTTCCAGTTTTTGTCTGAGGATATTTTCTTTTTCACCATAGCCCTCCCTATACTCTCAAATGGCTCTTGGTAGCTCTTTTTCCAAAAGGGATTCTGGAATCCTCTAGGAGAAGAAAGGTATATTTCTGTGAGTGGAATGCAGAAGTCACAAAGCAGCTACACAGAAATCTTCTCTCCAGTTTCTATCTGAAGGCGTTTCCTTTCTCAATGTAAGCCTCCAAGTGCTCCTGAATATCCCTTCGCAGGCTAAACAAAAACAGTGTTATGATACTGCTCAATGAGAAGAGAAGCTTAACTGTGTGAGTGGAATTCACATGACACAGAGCAGTTTCACAGAAAGCATCCATCTGTTTTTTCTCTGAGGTTATTTCTTTTTCAGGATATTCTAAAGAGCGTTTCCAAATGTCCTTTCTCAGATTCCACAGAAACAGTGATTTCAAACTGATCAATCCAAAGAATGATTTAACTCTATGGTATGAATACAAACATCAAAAAAACGTGCGCAGTAAGCTTCTCTCCAATTTTCGATGGAAGACATTTCCTTGCTCGACACATGCCTCTGGTTGCGACATACAATCCCTTCACTGAACCCTCCAAGACCGATTTTAAAACTCGCAAATTTAGAGTAAATTTTAACCCTGTGAAAAGAACGGACTTGACAGAGAGCAGTTTTTTCGAGTGCTTCTTTCTGTTTTTTATTGGACGCCATTTCACTTTTTACGATAGTCTTCAATGTGCTCCGAATATCACTCTTTTGTTTTTACAGGAACAGTGTTCAAACTGTGCCTTATGAGAAGAAAGTTGTACCTCCCTGAGTGGAATGCACACATCACCAAAAGGTTTCTCAGAAAGCTTCTCTCCAGTTTTTATCTGACTGTATTTCCTATTTCACCATAGGCCTGAATGTGATCCAAATATCCCTTCGAGAATCCATCCACGAGCGAGTTTCCAAGCTGTGTAATGTAAAGAAAGCTTCATCTATGTGATATGAATAAATATAGCAACAAGCAGATTCACAGAAAGCTTCTTTCCAGTTTTTATCTGAAGATATTTCCTTTTTCACCAGTCCTGAATGTGCTCCTGAAGTTCCCTTTGTGGATCCATCCAGGACAGTTTCCAAGCTGTGTAATCTAAAGAAATCTTTATCTGTGTCAGATGATTAAACATATCACAGAGTAGTTTCCTCTAAAGCTTTTTTCCAGTTTTTGTGTGAGGCTATTTCCCTTTTCACCATAGGCATCAAGAAGCTCCTGAATATCACTTGATACCTCTTCCTCCAAAAGGGTTTCCCTGATTCTGTATAAAAAGACAGGTGTAACACTGTGAGTGGAATGCACACATCACAAAGCACTTCCTCGGAAGGCTTCTCTCCAGTTTTGGTCTGAACATATTTCCTTTTTCACCGTAAGCCTCAAAGTGCTCTCTAATATCCCATCACACTTTAAACATACACAGGGTTAGAAAACTGCTCAATGAAAAGAGAGGCTTAACTGACTGAGAGGAATTAAGACGACACAGAGTAGTTTCACAGAAAGCTTGCTTCTGGATTTTACGTGAGGGTATTTCTTTCTCTGTATTCTAAGAATCCTTCCCAACTGTCTTTCCTCATATGCCACAAAAACAGTATTTCATGCTGCTGAATACAAAGTATGATTTAACTCTATGAAACGAATACACACATCGCAAAGCAGTTGCTCAGAAAGTTTCCCTGCAGGTGTCATTTAAAGATGTTACCTTGCTCACCACAAGCCTCTGGGCGTCAATAAATATACCTTCACAGATTCTTTAAAGACAGAGTTTCAAAACTGGGCAACATAGAGTAAGCTTTAACTCTGTGAATTGAATGCACATACCAGAGAGCAGATTGGAAGGCTTCTTCGATTTTATTTCAGTATATTTCACTATTCGCCATAGTCCTCAATGCGCACCGAAATATGACATTTTCGGTTTCACATGAACAGTGTTCCAACACTGCATTGTGACAAAAGAGGTATAACTCCCTGAGTGGAATGCATACATCACAAAGTAATTTCTCAGAAAGCTTCTATCCAGATATCTCCTTTTTCACTGTAAGCCTGAATGTGTTCCCGAATGTCCCTTCCCAGATCCCTGCATGACGGAGTTTTCAAACTGCATAGTATAAGAAAATTTTTAACTATGCGAGTTGAAGAAATATATCTAACATAATGCAGTTTCACAGAAATATTCTTTCCAGATTTTGTCTAAGGATACTTCCTTAGACACCATAGCCATCCTTATACTCCCGAATGTCTCTTCATAGCTTTTTCTCCAAAAAGGATTCCGGAATCCTCTAGGAGAGAAAAGGTAAATTTCTGTGAGGGGAACACATAGGTCAAAAAGGAGCTCCTCAGAAAACTTCTCTCCCGTTTCTATCTAAAGATATTTCCTTTCTCACCGTAAGCCTCAAAGTGCTCCTGAATATCCCTTCACAGACTAAACAAAAACAGTGTTATGATACTGCTCTATGAAAAGAGAACCTTACATATGTGAGCAGAATTCATGTGACACAGAGCTGTTTCACAGAAAGCTTCCTTCTGGTTTCTCTCTGAGTTTATTTCCTTTCCAGGATATTCTAAAGAGCGTGTCCAAATGTCCTTTCTCAGATTCCACAGAAACAGTGATTTCACACTGCAATATTCAAAGAATGATTTAACTCTATGACATGAATAAAAACATCACAAAAGAGTTGCACAGAAAGATTCTCTCTGATTTTCAATGGAAGACATTTCCTTGCTTGACACAGACCTCTGGTTGGCACTTACTATCCCTTTGCAGAACCCTCAAAAACAGACTTTCAAACTGGGAAATGCAGAGTAAGCTTTAAACCTGTGAAAGGAATGGATATGTCAGACAGCAGTTTCTTCGAGTGCTTCTTTCTGTTTTTTATTGGACGACATGTCACTTTTTGCAGTAGTATTCAATGTGCTCCGAATACCACTCGTTAGGTTTTACAAGAACAGTGTTCAAAATGTGCCTTATGAGAAGAAATTTATAACTTCCTGAGTGGAATGCACACACCGCCAAGCACTGTCTCAGAAAGCTTCTCTACAGTTTTTATCTGACTATATTTCCTATTTCACCGTAGGCCCGAATGTGATTCCAAATATTCATCTGCGGATTCATCCACACAGGAGTTTCCAAGTTGCATAATGTAAAGAAAGCTTCAACTATGTGAGATGAAAAAATATAACGAAAAGAAGATTCACAGAAAGCTTCTATCCAATTTTCATCTGAAGATATTTCCTTGTTCTCCATAGTCCTGAATGTGCTATAGAAGGTCCCTTCGTGGATCCTTCCATGACAGATTCCAAGCTGCATAATGTAAAGAAAGCTTTTCCTATGTGAGGTGATTACACATATCACAAAGTAATTTTCTAGAAAAATTCTTTCCAGTTTTTGTCTGAGGATATTTCCCTTTTCACCATTGGCATCAACATCCTCCCGAATATCACTTGGTACCTGTTTCTCCAAAGGGTTACCCCTATGCTGTATGAGAAGGGAGGCATAACACTGTGAGTGGAATGCACACACCACAAAGCAGCTCCTCGGAAAGCTCTCCCCAGTTTCGGTCTGAACATATTTCCTTTTTCACCTGAAGCCTCAAAGTGCTTCCAAATATCCCATCACACAGTAATCATACCCAGCGTTACAAAACTGTGCAATAAAAAGAGAGACTTAACTGAGTGAGAGGAATTAAGGCGACACAGGGAAGTTTCACAGAAAGCTCATTCTGGATTTTACCTGAGGATATTTCCTTCTTCATATTCTAAGGATCGTTCCTAAATGTCCTTCCTCAGATGCCAAAAAAAAAAAAAAAAAAAAAACAGTGATTGCAAAGAATGGTAAAACTCTGTGAGACCAATACACACATCACAAAGTGGTTGCTCAGAAAGTTCCTCTGCAGGTTTCATCGGAAGACGTTTCCTTGCTCAGTACAACCCTCCGGACGTCACTAAATATCACCTCACAGAACCTTCAAAGACAGAGTTTCGAAACTGGGCAACAAAGAGTCAGCATTAAGTCTGTGAAGTGAATGCACATATCAGAGAGCAGATTCTTGGAACGCTTCTTCCTCCATTTTACTTCAGGAGATTTCATTATGTGCCATAGTCCCCAAAGCTCTCCCAAATATCACTTTTTTGCTTTCACAGGAACTGTGCTGAAACACTGACTCGGAGAAAAGAGGTATAACTCACTGAGTGGAATGCATACATCACAAAGTAGTTTCTCATAATGCTTCTATCCAGTTTTTATCTGAAGATATCTCCTCTTTCACCATAGGCTCGAAAGTGTTCCCGAATGTCCCTTCGCAAATCCGTGCATGACGGAGTTAACAAACTGTGTAATATAAGAAAAGTTTTAACTAAGCGAGGTGAATAAATATATCTAACACAAAGCAGTTTCACAGAAATCTTTCCAGTTTTTGTCTGAGGATGTTTGCTTTTACACCAGTGCTGTCACTATACTCCCGAATGTCTCTTGGTAGCTTTTTCTCCAGAAGGGATTCCTGAAACCTCTAGCAGAAGAAAGGTATATTTCTGTGAGTGGAATGCAAACATTCCAAACAAGCAAAACATTCCAAACAAACAAAACATACCCAGGGTTTGAAAGGTGCTCAATGAAAAGATGGGCTTAACTCATCGATAGGAATTAAGAAAACACCGAGCAGTTTCACAGAATGCTTCCTACTGGATTTTTCCTGAGGATATTTCTTTTTCCATATTCTAAGGATCGTTCCTAAATGTCCTTCCTCAGATTCCACAAAAACAGTGATTTCAAGCTGCTCAATCCAAAGAATGCTTTAACTCTATGAGACGAATACACACATCACAAAGCAGTTGCTCAGAAAGTTTCTCTGCAGGTTTCATCGGAAGACGTTTCCTCACTCACCACAAGCCTCCGGGCATCACTTAATATCCCTTCACAGATTCTTGAAAGACAGCATTTTGAAACTGGGCAACATAGAGTAAGCATTAACTCTGTGAAGTGAATGCATATATCAGAGAACAGCTTCTGGGAACTCTTCTTCCTCTATTGTATTTCAGTATATTTCACTATTCGCTATAGTTCTCAATGCGCTTCGAAATATCACTTTTGGTTTCACAAGAACAGTGCTCAAACACTACCTTGTGAGAAAAGAGGTATAACTCCCTGATTGGAATGCATACATCACAAAATAGTTTCTTAGAAAGTTTCTATCCAGATTTTATCTGAAGATATCTCCTCTTCAACCATAGGCGTTAATGTTCTCCCGAATGTCCCTTCGCAGATCCGAGCATGACGGAGTTCCCAAACCATGTAATATCAGAAGAGTTTTAACTATGCGAGATGATTAAATATATCTAACACAAAGCAGTTTTACAGAAATCTTCTTTCCAGTTTTTGTCTGAGGATATTTCCTTTTTCACCAAAGCCCTACTTATACTCCCGAAAGTCTCTTGGTAGCTCCTACTCCAAAAGGGATTCCACAATCCTTTAAGAGAAGAAAGGTATATTTCTGTGAGCGGAATACACACATCACAAAGCAAGTCCCCAGAAAGCTTCTCTTCAGTTTTTATATGAAGACGTTTCATTTCTCTCCATCAGCCTCAAAGCGCTCCTGAATATCCCCTCACAGTCTAAACAAAAACAGTGTTATGATACTCCTCAATGAAAAGAGAAGCTTAACTGTGTAAGTGGAAGTTACGTGACACAGAGCAGTTTCACAGAAAGCTTCCTTCTGGTTTCTCTCCGAGTTTATTTATTTTTCAGGATATTCGGAAGAGCATTTCTAAATGTCCTTTCTCAGATTCCACAGAAACAGTGATTTCAAACTGCTCAATACAAAGAATGATTTAACTCTATGAGATGAATGCAAACATCGCAAAACAGTTGCGCAGAAAATTTCTCTCCATTTTTCGATGGAAGACATTTCCTTGCTGGACACAGGCCTCCAGTTGCCACTTACTATCCCATCGTAGAATCCTCAAACACCGAATTTCAAACTGGGAAATGTAGAGTAAGCTTTAACCATGTGAAAACAATGGACATGTAAGAGAGCAGTTTCTTCGAGTGCTTCTTTCTGTTTCTTATTTGACAGCATTTCACTTTTTGCCATAGTCTTCAAGGTGGTTCAAATATCACTTTCTGCTTTACAGCAACAGTGTTCAAACTGTGCCTTATGAGAAGAAAGTTATAACTCCCTGCGTGGAACCCACACATCGACAAGCAGTTTCTCAGAAAGCTTCTCTCCAGTTGTTATCAGACTATAATTGCTATTTCACCATAGGCTCGAATGTGATCCCAAATATCCCTTCATGGATCCATTCACGAGGGAGTTTCCAAGATGCGTAATGTAAAGAAGGCTTCATCTATGTGAGATGAATAAACATAGTGAAAAGCAGATTCACAGAAAGCTTCTTTCCAGTTTTTATCTGAAGATATTTCCTATTTCACCATAGCCCTGAATGTGCTCCCGAAGGTCCCTTCCTGGATCCGTCCATGATAGTTTCAAAGCTGCGTACTGTAAAGAAAGCTTTATCTATGTGAGATGATTACACATATGATAGAGTAGTTTCCTATAAAGCTTATTTCCAGTTTTTGTCTGAGGCTATTTCCCTTTTCACCATCGGCATCAACAAGCTCCCGAATATCAATTGGTACCTCTTTCTCCAAAAGGGTTTCCCTGATTCTGTATAAAAAGACATGTGTAACATGCTCGCGAATATCACTTTGTACCAGTTTCTCCAAAAGGGTTTCTCTGAAGCTGTATGTGAAGAGAGGTATAACAGTGTGAGTGGAATGCACACGTCAAAAAGCAGTTCCTCAGAAAGTTTCTCTCCAGTTTCAGTCTGAACATATTTCCTTTTTCACCATTAGCCTCAAAGTGTTCCCAAATATCCCAGCACACACTAAACATACACAGGGTTAGAAAACTGCTCAATGAAAGAAGAGGCTTAACTGAGCCAGAGGATATAAGACAACACAGAGCAGTTTCACAGAAAGCTTCCTTCTGGATTTTACCTGAGGATATTTCTTTCTCCATATTCCAGGGTCCGTTCCCAAATGTCCTTCCTCAGATGCAACAAAAACAGTGATTTCAAGATGGTCAATCCAAAGAATGCTTTTACTCTATGAGGCGAACACACACATCACAAAGCAGTTGCTCAGAAAGTTTCTCTGCAGGTTTCATCGGAAGACGTTTTCTCACTCACCACAAGCCTCCGGGGGTCACTTAATATCCCTTCCCAGATACTTCAAAGACAGCATTTCAAAACTGGGCAACATAGAGTAAGCATTAACTCTGTGAAGTGAATGCAAATATCAAAGAGCAGCTTCCGGGAACGCTTCTTCCTCGATTTTATTTCAGTATATTTCAGTATTCACCACAGTCCTCAACGTGCTCCAAAATTTCACATTTTCGTTTTCACAGGAAGAGTGTTCAAACACTGCTTTGTGAGAAAAGAGGTATAATTCCCTGAGTGGAATGCATACATCACAAATTTGTTTCTCAGAAATCTTCTATCCAGTTTTTATCTGAAGATATCTCCTTTTTCACTGTAGGCCTGAATTGCTCCCAAATGTCCCTTCGCGGATCCGAGCATGACGGAGTCTCCAAACCAGGTAATATCAGAAAAGTTTTAACTATGCGAGATGTATAAATATATTTAACACAAAGCAGTTTCACAGAAATCTTCTTTCCAGTTTTTGTCTGAGTATATTTCCTTTTTCATTAAAGCCCTACTTATACTCCCGAATGTCTCTTGGTAGCTCCTTCTCCAAAAGGGATTCTGGAATCCTATAGAAGAAGAAAGGTATATTTCTGTGAGTGGAGTACACACGTCACACAACAGCTCCTCAGAAAGCTT
Source organism: Piliocolobus tephrosceles (assembly GCF_002776525.5). NCBI lineage: Eukaryota > Metazoa > Chordata > Mammalia > Primates > Cercopithecidae > Piliocolobus > Piliocolobus tephrosceles. The sequence goes on from NC_045440.1 coordinate 42,357,103, forward strand.
CTCTCCAGTTTCTATGTGAATATGTTTCCTTTCTCACTGTAAGCCTCAAAGCACTCCTTAATATCCCCTCGCAGACTAAACAAAAACAGTGTTATGATACTGCTCAATGAAAAGAGAAGCTTGGCTGGACACGGTGACTCAAGCCTGTTATCTCAGCACTTTGGTAGGCTGTAACGGACAGATTACAATGTCGGGAGATCGAAACCATCCTGGCTAACCCGGTGAAACCCTATCTCTCCTAAAAAATACAAAAATTAGCCGGGCGAGGTGGCGAGCTCCTATAGTCAGAGCTCTTCAGGAGGCTGAGGCGGGAGAATGCTGTGAACCTGAAAAATGTAGCTTACAATGAGCAGAGATCCTGCCACTGCACTCCAGTTTGGGCAACACAACGAGACTCCGTCTCAAAAAAAACAAACAAAAAACAAAACAAAACATAAAAGAATAAAAAAGAAAAGAGAAGCTTAACTGTGTGAGCAGAATTCACGTGGCACAGAGCAGTTTCACAGAAAGCTTCCTTCTGGTTTCTCTCTGAGGTTATTTCTTTTTCAGGATTTTCTAAAGAGCATTTCCAAATGTCCTTTCTCAGATTCCACGGAAACAGTGATTTTAAACTACTCAATCCAAAGAATGATTTAACTCTATGAGATGAACACAAACTTCACAAAGGGTTGTACACAAAGCTTCTCTCAAATATTTGTGGAAGACATTTCCTTGTTCAATACAGGCCTCCGGTTGACACTTACTATCCCTTTACAGAACACTCAAATACTGACTTTCAAACTGGGAAATGTAGAGTAAGCTTTAACCCTGTGTAAAAATGGACATGTCAGAGAGCAGATTCTTCGAGTGTTTCTTTCTGCTTTTTCATGGACGACATTTCACTTTTTGCCATAGTCTTCAATGTGCTTCAAATATCACTCTTTTGGTTTTACAGGAACAGAGTTCAAATTGTGCCTTATGAGAAGAAAGTTATAACTCCCTGACTGGAAAGCACACGTCACCAAACAATTTCTCAGAAATCTTCTCTCCCGTTTTGATCTGACCAAATTTCCTAATTCACTATAGGCCTGAATGTGATACCAAATATCCCTTCGAGGATCCATCCACGAGTGATTGTCGAAGCTGTGTAATGTAAAGAAAGCTTCATCTATGTGAGATGAATAAACATAGACAAAAGTAGATTCACAGAAAGCTTCTTTCCCGTTTTTTTCTGAAGATATTTCGTTTTTCACCATAGTCCTCAAAGTGCTCCCGAAGGTCCCTTCCTGGATCCGTCCATGACAGCTTCCAGGTGTGTAATATAAAGAAAGCATTATCTATGTGAGATGATTACACATATCACAGAGTAGTTTCCTAGAAAGCTTTTCTCAGTTTTACTCTGAGGCTATTTCCCTTTTCACCATCGGCAACAACATGCTCCTGAATATCACCTGGTACATGTTTCTCCAAAACGGTTTCCTGATGCTGTATGAGAAGAGAAGTATAACATTGTGAATGGAATGCACACATCACAAGGCAGTTCCTCGGAAAGCTTCTCTCCAGTTTTGGTCTGAACACATTTCCTTTTTCACCGTAAGCCTCAAAGTGCTCCCTAATATCCCGTCACATGCTAAGCATACACAGTGTTAAAAACTGCTCAATGAAAAGAGGGGCTTAACTGAGTGAGAGCCATTAAGATGACACAGAGTAGTTTCACAGAAAGCTTCCTGCTGGATTTTCCCTGAGGATGTTTCTTTCTCCATGTTCTAAGGATCGTTCCCAAATGTCTTTCCTCAGATTCCACAAAAACAGTGATTTCAACCTGTTCAATCCAAAGAATGGTTTAACTCTCTGAGACGAATATACACATCGCAAAGCAGTTGCTCAGAACGTTTCTCTGCAGGTTTCATCGGAAGACATTTCCTTGCTCACCACAAGCCTCTGGGTGTCACTAAATATCCCTTCACAGATCCTTCAAAGAGAGATTTTCGAAACTGCGCAACATAGAGGAAGCATTAACTATGCGAAGTGGATTCACATATCAGAGAGCAGATTCTTGGAATGCTTCTTCCTCTATTTTATTTCAGTATATTTCACTATTCACCATAGTCTGCTATGCGATCTGAAATATCACCTTTTTGGTTTCACAGGAACAGTGTTCAAACACTGCCTTGTGAGAAAAGATGTATAACTCCCTGAGTGCAATGCATACATCCCAAAGTGGTTTCTCAGAAAGCTTCTCTCCACTTTTTATCTGAAGATATCTCCTCTTTCAACATAGGCCTGAATGTGCTGCTGAATGTCCCTTCGCAGTTCCATGCATGACGGAGTTTCCAAATTGCATAATATAAGAAAAGTTTTAACTATGCGAGATGAATAAATATATCTAACACAAAGCAGTTTCACAGAAATCTTGTTTACAGCATTTGTCTGAGGATATTACATTTTTCACCATAGCCATCCCTATACTCTCGAATGTCTCTTGGAAGCTTTTTCTCCAAAAGGGATTCCAGAACCTTCTATTAGAAGAAAGGTGAGTGGAATGCACACATCATTCTGTGAGTAGAATTCTGTGAGTAGAATGCACACGTCACAAAGCAGCTCCTCAGAAAGCTTCTCTCCAGTTTCTAACTGAAGACGTTTCCTTTCTAACTGCAAGCCTCAAAGCGCACCTGAATATCCCCTCACAGACTAAACAAAAACAGTGTTATGATACTGCTCAATGAAAAGAGAAGCTTAACTGTGTGAGTGGAATTCACATGACACGGAGCAGTTTCAAAGAAAGCTTCCTTCTGGTATTTCTGTGGGATTACTTCTTTTTCAGGAGATTCCAAAAAGCGTTTCCAAATGTCCCTTCCCAGATTCCACAGAAACAGTGATTTCAAACTATTCAATCCAAAGAATGATTTAACTCTATGAGATGAGAACAAACTTCAAGAAAGGGTTGCACAGAACGCTTCTCTCAAATATTCGATGGAAGACATTTCCTTGCTCGACAGAGGCCTCCCGTTGCCACTTACTATCCCTTCACTGAACTCTCAAAGACCGACTTTCAAATTGGATATGTAGAGTAAGCTTTAACCCTGTTTAAAAATGGACATGTCAGAGAGCAGTTTCTTCGAGTGCTTCTTTTTGATTTTTATTGCACATTTGAATTTTGCCATAGTCTTCAATGTGCTCCAAATATCACTCTTTTGGTTTTACAGGAACAGTGTTCAAAATGTGCCTTATGAGAAGAAAGTTATAACTCCCTGAATGGAATGCATACGTCACCAAGCAGCATCTCAGAAAGCTTCTCTCCTGTTTTGATCTAACTGTATTTCCTATTTCACTCTAGGCCCGAATGTGATCCCAAATATCCTTCCGCAGATCCATCCATCAGGGAGATTCCAATCTATGTAATGTAAAGAGAGCTTCATATATGAGAGATGAATAAACATAGCAAAAAGCAGATTCACAGAAAGCTTCTTTTCCGTTTTCTTCTGAAGATATTTCGTTTTTTTTTTTTTTTTTTTTTTATACTTTAAGTTCTAGGGTACATGTGCATAATGTGCAGGTTTGTTACATATGTATCCTTGTGCCATGTTGGTGTGCTGCACCCATCAACTCGTCAGCACCCAGGCTTAATCCAAAGAATGATTTAACTCTATGAGATGAATAAAAATATCACAAAAGAATTGGACTGAAGGACTCTATCCGATTTTCGATGGAAGACATTTCCTTGCTCGACACAGTCCTCCCGTTGCCCATTACTATCCCTTCGCAGAACCCTCAAAGACCGACTTGCAACCTGGGAAATGTAGCTTTCCTGTGTAAACAATGGACATGTCAGAGAGCTATTTCTTCGAGTGCTTCTTTCTGTTTTTTATTGGATGACATTTCACTTTTTGCCATAGTCTTCAATGTGCTCCGAATATCATTCTTTAGGTTTTACAAGAACAGTGTTCAAAATGTGCCTTATGAGAAGAAAGTTATATCTCCCTGGGTGGAATGCTCACATCACCAAGCAGTTTCTCAGAAAGCTTCTCTGCAGTTTTTATCAGAATACATTTCCTATTGCAACATAGGCATGAATGTGATCCCAAATATACTTTCGTGGATCCATCTATGAGGGAGTTTCCAAGCTACGTAAGGTAAAGTCAGCTTCACCTAAGTGAGGTGAATAAACATAGCAAAAGCAGATTAACAGAAAGCTTCTTTCCAGTTTTTATCTGAAGATATTTCCTTTTTCACCATAGCCCTGAATGTGCTCCCAAAGGATCCTTCATGGATCCGTCCATCACAGTTTCCAAGCTGCTTAATGTAAAGAAAGCTTTATCTATGTCAGCTGATTACACATATAACAGAGTAGTTTCCTAGAAAGCTTCTTTATAGTTTTTGTCTGAGGACATTTCCATTTTCACCATCGGCATCAACATGCTCCCGAATATCATTTGATACCTGTTTCTCCAAAAGGGTTTCCCCGATGCTGTATGTGAAGAGAGGTATAACACTGTGAGTGGAATGCACACGTCACAAAGCAGTTTTTCAGATAGCTCCTCTCCAGTTTCAGTCTGAACATATTTCCTTTTTCACCGTTAGCCTCAAAGTATTCCCGAATATCTCAGCACATGCTAAACATACACCAGGTGAGAAAACTGCTCAATGAAAAGAGAGGCTTAGGAGAGCGAGAGGAATTAAGATGACACAGAGCAGTTTCACAGAAAGCTTCCTCTGTGTTTTACCTGAGGTTATTTCTTTCTCCACATTCTGAGGATTGTTCACATATATCCTTTCTCAGAGTCCACAAAAACAGTGATTTCAAGCTGCTCAATCCAACAATGGTTTAACTCTATGAGACGAATAAACACATCGTGAAGCAGTTGCTCAGAAAGATTCTCTGCAAATTTCATCAGAAGACGTTTGCTCGCTCACCACAAGCCTCCAGGCGTCACTAAATATCCCTTCACAGATTCTTCGAAGACAGAGTTATGAGACAGGGCAACATAGAGTAAGCATTAACTCTGTGAAGAGAATGCACATATCAGAGAGCAGATTCTTGGAATGCTTGTTGCACGATTTTATTTCAGTATATTTTCCTATTCACCATAGTCCTCAATGAGCTAAGAAATATCACTTTTTCGATTTCACAGGAACAGTGTTCAAACTGCCTTGTGAGAAAAGAGGTATAAATCCTGAGTGGGATGCAAGCGTCACAAAGTACTTTCTCAGAGAGTTCTATCCAGTTTTTACCTGAAGATATCTCCTCTTTCACTGTAGGCCTGAATGTGCTCCCGAATGTCCCTTTGTGGATTCGTACATGATGGAGTTTCCAAACTGTGTAATACAAGAAAAGTTTTAACCAGGTGAAATGAATAAACATATCTAACACAAAGCAGGTTCACAGATATATTTGTTCCATTTTTTGTCTGAGGATATTTCCTTTTTCACTAGAGCCGTACCTATACTCCCAAATGTCTCTTGGCAGCTTTTTCTACAAAAGAAATTCAGGAATCCACTAGGGGAAGAAAGGTATATTTTTGTGGATATGCACACATGATGAAGCAGCACCTCAGAACGCTTCTCTCCAGTTTCTATCTGAAGACCTTTCCTTTCTTACCATGAGTCTCAAAGAGCTCCTCAATATCCCCTCTCAGATTAAACGAAAACAGTGTTATGATACTCCCCAATGAAAAGAGAAGCTTAACTGTGTGAGCGGAATTACGTGACACAGAGCAGTCTCACAGAAAGCTTCCTTCTGGTTTTTCTCTGAGGTTATTTCCTTTTCAGGATATTCTAAAAAGCGTTTTCAATTGTCCTTTCTCACAATCCAGAGAAACAGTGATTTCAAACTGCTCAATCCCAAGAAAGTTTTAACTCTATGACATGAATACAAACATCACAAAGAGTTGCACAGAAAGCTTCTCTCCAATTTTCGATGGAAGACATTTCCTTGCTCGACACCAGTCTCCGGTTGCCACTTACTATACCTTCGCAGAACCCTCAAAGACTGACTTTCATACTTGGAAATGTAGAGTAAGCTTTAACGCTGTGAAAAGAATGGACATGTCAGAGAGGAGTTTCTTCAAGTGCTTCTTTCTGTTTTTTATTGGACGACAATTAACTTCTTGCCATAGTCTTCAATGTGCTCTGAATATCATTCTTTTGGTTTTAAAGGAACAGTGTTCCAACTGTGTCTTATGAGAAGAAAGTTATAACTTCCTGAGTGGAATACACACATAACAAAGCAGTTTCTCAGAAAGCTTCTCTCCAGTTTTTATCTGGGTATATTTACTATTTCACCATAGACCCGAATGTGATCCCAAATATCGCTTCGTGGATCCATCCACGAGTGTGTTCCCCAGCTGCACAATGTAAAGAAAGTTTCATCTATGTGAGATGAGTAAACATAGCAAAAAGCAGATTCACAGAAACCTTCTTTCCAGTTTTTATCTGAAGATATTTCCTTTTTCACCATAGTCCTGTATGTGCTCCCAAAGGTCCCTTCCTGGATCCTCCATGACAGTTTCCAAGCTGCGTAATGTAAAGAAAGCTTAATCTATGTCAGATGATTACATATATCACAGAGTAGTTTCCGAGAAACTTCTTTCCAGTTTTTGTCTCAGGCTATTTTCCTTTTCACCATCGGCATCAACATGCTCCCGAATATCACTTGGTACCATTTCTCCAAAAGGGTTTCCTCGACTCTGTATGAGAAGAGAGGTATAACACTGTGAATGGAATGCACACGTCACAAAGCAGTTCCTCTGAAAGCCTCTCTCCAGCTTCGGTATAAACATATTTCCTTTTTCACAGTAAACCTCAAAATGTGCCTGAATATCCCATCACATGGTAAACATACACAGGGTTTGAAAACTGCTCAATGAAGAGAGAGACTTAACTGAGTGAGAGGAATTAAGATGACAGAGCAGTTTCACAGAAAGCTTCCTTCTGGATTTTCCCTGAGGATATTTCTTTCTCCATATTCTAAGAATCGCTCCGAAATGTCCTTCCTCAGATGCCACAAAAACAGTGATTTCAAACTGCTCAATCAATAGAATGGTTTAACTCTAGGAGACGAATACACACATCGCAAAGCAGTTGCTCAGAAAGCTTCTCTGAGCAGGCTTCATCGGAAGACGTTTCCTTGTTCACCACAAGCCTCTGTGCATCACTAAGTATCATTTCCCAGATAATTCAAAGAGAGAGTTTTGAAACTGGGTAACATAGAGTAAGCATTAACTCTGTGAAGGGAATGCACATATCAGAGAGCAGATTCTTGGAACGCTTCTTCCTCATTTTGTTTCAGTATATTTCACTCTTCGGCATAGTCCTCAGTGTGCTCCAAAATATCACTTTTTCGGTTTCACAGGAACATTGTTCAAACCCTGCGTTGTGAGAAAAGAGGTATAACTCCCTGAGTGGAATGCATATATCACAAAGTTGTTTTTCAGAAAGCTTCTATCCAGTTTTTATCTGAAGATATCTCCTCTTTCACCGTAGGCCTGAATGTGCTGGCGAATGTCCCTTCGCGTATCCGTGCATGACAGAGTTAACAAATTGTGTAAGGGATTGCATTGGGTCGTTATACCTGATATAAATGATGAATTGATGGGTGCTGACGAGTTGATGGGTGCAGCACACCAACATGGCACATGTATACATATGTAACCTGCACGTTATGCACATGTACCCTAGAACTTAAAGTATAATAAAAAATAAAAAAAAAAGAAAAAAAAGAAAAAAAAAGAAATTTTTAACTATTCGAGATGAATTAATATATTTAACACCAAGCAATTTCACAGAAATCTTCTTTCCAGGTTTTGTCTGAGGATAGTTCCTTTTCACCATAGCCATCCCTATACTCCCAAAGTCTCTTGGTAGCGTTTTCTCCAAAAGGGATTCCGGAATTCACGATGAGAACAAGAGTATATTTCAGTGAGTGGAACACACATGCCACAAAGCAGCTCCTCAGAAAGCTTGTCTTCATTTTCAATATAAAGATGTTTCCATTCTCACTGTAAACCTCAAAGCACTCCTGATTATCCCTTCACAGACTAAAAAAAACAGTGTTCTGATGTTGCTCTGTGAAAAGAGAAGCTTAACTTTGTGAGCAGAATTCAGGTGACACAGAGCAGTTTCACAGAAAGCTTCCTTCTGGTTTCCATCTGAGGTTATTCCCTTTTCAGTATATTCTAAAGAGCGTTTCCAAATGTCCTTTCTCAAATTCCACAGAAAGAGTGATTTCAAACTGCTCAATCTAAACAATGTTTTAACTCTTTGAGGTGAATACATACAACTCAAAAGAGTTGAACAGAAAGATTCTCTCCGATATTTGATGGAAGACATTTCTTTGCTCGACACAGGCCTCCAGTTGCCACTCAATATTCCTTCGCAGAAACCTCAAACACCGACATTCAAACTGGGAAATGTAAGGTAAGTTTCATCCCTGCGAAAACAATGGACATGTCAGAGAGCAGTTTCTTCGAGTGCTTCTTTCTGTTTTTTATTGGACGACATTTCACTTTTTGCCATAGTCTTCAAAGTGCTCTGAATATCACTATTTTGGTTTTACAGGAACAGTGTTCAAACTGTGCCTTATGAGAAGAAAGTTATATCTCCCTGAGTGGAATGCACACATCACCAAGCAGTTTCTCAGAAAGCTTCTCTCCAGTTTTTATCTAACTATATTTCCTATTTCACCATAGGCCTGAATGTGATCCCAAATATCCCTTCATAGATCCATCCATGAGGGAGTTTCCAAGCTGCATAATGAAAAGAAAACTTCATCCACAAACATAGCAAAAGGCAGATTCACAGAAAGCTGCTTTCCAGTTTTTATCTGAAGATATTCACTTCTTCACCTTACTCCTGAATGTGCTCCCGAAGGTCCCTTCATGAATCCGTCTATGACAGCTTCCAAGCTGCAAAATGTAAAGAAAGCTTTATCTATGTGAGATGATTACACATATCACAGAGTAGTTTCCTAGTAGTTGTGGTCTGAGGCTATTTCCCTTTTAATCTTCGGCATCAACATGCTCTCGAATATCACTTGGTAACTGTTTCTCCAAAAGGGTTTCCCCTACGCTGTATGAGAAGTGAGGTATAACACTGAATTGAATGCACACGTCACAAAGCAGTTCCTCGGAAATTTTCTCTCCAGTTTCGTTTTGAACATATTTCTTTTTCACCATAAGCCTCAAAGTGCTCCCGAATATCCCATCACTCGCTAAATATACACAGGGTTAGAAAACTGCTCAATGAAAAGAGAGGTTTAACTGAGTAGGAGGAATTCAGACAACACACAGCAGTTTCATAGAAAGCTTAATTCTGGATTTTACTTGAGGATATTTCTTTTTCCATATTCTAAGGATCGCTCCCAAATATCCTTCCTCAGATGCCACAAAAACAGTGATTTCAAGCTGCTGAATCCAAAGAATGGTTTAACTCTAGGAGACGAATACACACCTCACAAAGCAGATGCTCAGAATGTTTCTCTGCCGGTTTCATCGGAAGACGTTTCCTTGCTCACCACAAGTCTCCAGGCATCACTAAGTATCCCTTCACAGATTCTTCAAAGACAGAGTTTTGAAACTGGACCATATAGAGTAAGCATTAACTCTGTGATGTGAATGCACATATCAGATGCAGATTATTGGAACACTTCTTCCTCGATTTAATTTCTGTATATTTCACTATTTGCCATAGTCGTCATTGCTCTCCAAAATATCACCTTCTCAGATTCTCAGGAACAGTGCTCAAACACTGCCTTGTGAGAAAACAGGTATTACTCCCTGAGTGGAATGCGTACATCACAAAGTAGTTTCTCAGAAAACTTCTATTCAGTTTTTATCTGAATATATCTCCTCTTTCACCATAGGCCTGAATGTGCTCCTGAATATCCCTTTGTGGCTCCGAGCATGATGGAGTTTCCAAACCTCGTAATATCAGAAAAGTTTTAACTATGGGAGATGATTAAATATGTCTAACAGAAAGCAGTTTCACAGAAATCTTCTTTCCAGTTTTTGTTTGAGGATATTTCCTTTTCACCAAAGCCCTACTTATACTCCTGAATGTTTCTTGGTAGCTCCTTTTACAAAAGTGATTCCGGAATCCTCAAAGAGAAGAAAGGTATATTTCTGTGGGGGGAATGCATGTGTCACAAAGCAGCTCCCCAGAAAGCTTCTCTTCAGTTTCTCTCTGAAGATGTTTCATTTCTCACCGTCAGCCTCAAAGCGCTCCTGAATATCCCCTCGCAGACTAAACATAAACAGTGTTATGATACTGCTCAATGAAAAGAGAAGCTTAACTATATGAGTGGAATTCATGTGACTCAGAGCTGTTTCACAGAAAGCTTTCTTCTGGTTTCTCTTTGAGGTTTTTTTCTTTTTCAGGATATTCTAAAAAGTGTTTCCAAATGTCCTTTCTCAGATTCCACAGACACAGTGATTTCAAACTGCTCAATCCGAAGAATGATTTATCTCTATGAGATGAATGCAAACATCACAAAACAGTTGTGCAGAAAGTTTCTCTCCATTTATTGATGGAAGACGTTTCCTTGCTCAACACAGGCCTCCAGTTGCCACTTACTATCCCATCACAGAATGCTCAAACACCGAATTTCAAACTGTGAAATGTAGAGTAAGCTTTAACCCTGTGAAAAGAATGGACATAACAGAGAGCAGTTTCTTCCAGTGCTTCTTTCTGTTTTTTAATGGACATTTCACTTTTTGCCATAATCTTGAATGTGCTTCAAATATCACTCTCTTCATTTTACAGGAACAGTGTTCAAACTGTGCCTTATGTGAAGAAAGTTATACCTCCCTGACTGGAATGCACAAATCACCAAGCAGTTTCTCAGAAAGCTTCTCTCCAGTTTTTATCTGACTATATTTCCTATTTCACCATTGGCCCAAATGTGATCCCAAATATCCCTTCTCAGATCCATCCACGAGTGATTTTCCAAGTCACGTAATGTTAAGGAAGTTTCAACTATGTGAGATGAACAAATATAGCAAAAAGCAGATTCACAGACAGCTTCTTTCCAGTTTTTATCTGAAGATATTTTCTTTTACTCCATAGTCCTGAATGTGCTCCCGAACATCCTATCGTGGATCCGTCCATGACAGTTCCCAAGCTGCGTAATGTAAAGAAAACTTTATCTTTATGATATGATTACACATATCACAGAGTAGTTCCTACAAAGCTTCTTTCCAGTTTTTATCTGAGGCTATTTCCCTTTTCCCCATTGGCGTCAACATCTTCCCAAATATCACTTGGTAACTGTTTCTTCAAAAGGGTTTACCCGACGCTGTATGAGGAGAGAGGTGTAACACTATGAGTGGAATGCATACATCACAAAGCAGTTCCCCGGAAAGCTTCTCTCCACTTTCTGTCTGAACATATTTCCTTTTACATCGTTAGCCTCAAGGTGCTCTCGAATACCCCATCATACGCTAAACATACACAGGGTTAGAAAACTGCTCAATGAAAAGAGTGGCTTAACTGAGCGAGAGGAATTAAGACGACACAGAGCCGTTTCACAGAAAGCTTCCTTCTGGATTTTACCTGAGGATATTTCTTTCTCCATATTCTAAGGATCATTCCCAAATGTCCTTTATCAGATTTCACAAAAACAGTGATTTCAAGCTGCCCAAGCCAAAGAATGGTTTAACTCTATGAGACGAATACACACATCGCAAAGCAGTTGCTCAGAACGTTTCTCGGCAGGTTTCATGGGAAGACGTTTGCTCGCTCACCACAAGCCTCTGGGCGTCACTAAATATCCCTTCACACATTCTTCATAGAGAGTTTCGAAGGTGGGCAACATAGAGTAAGCCTTAACTCTGTGAAGTGAAGGTACATATCAGAGATCAGATTCTGGGAACGCTTCTTCCTCATTATATTTCAGTATGTTTCACTATTCGCCGTAGTCCTCAATGCGTTCCGTACTATCACTTTTTCGATTTCACAGGAACAGTGTTCAAACATTTCCTTGTGAGAAAAGAGTTATAAATCCCTGAGTGGAATGCATACATCACAAAGTAGTGCTCAGAAAGCTTCCATCCAGTTTTTATCTGAAGATATCTCCTGTTTCAACGTAGGCCTGAATGTTCTCCTGAATGACCCTGCGTGGATCCGTGCATGATGGAGTTTCCAAACTGTGTAGTATAAGAAAAGTTTTAACTATCTGCAATGAATGAACACATCTAACAAAAAGGAGTTTCACAGAAATCTTCTTTCCAGTTTTTGTGTGAGGATAATTCCTTTTTCCCCATAGCGGTCCCTATACACCCGAATGTCTCTTGGTAACTTTTTCTCCAAAAGGGATTCAGGAATTGTCTCGGAAAGGAAGGTATATTTCTGTGAGTGGAATGCACATGTCACAAAGCAGCCCCTCAGAAAGCTTCTCTCCAGTTTCTATCAGAAGACGTTTCCTTTCTCACTGTAAGCCTCCAAGTGCTCCCGAATATCCCTTCACAGACTAAACAAAAACAGTGTTATGATACTGCTCAATGAAAAGAGAAGCTTAACTGTGTGCCTGGAATTCACGAGACACAGAGCAGTTTCAAACAAAGCTTCTTTCTGGATTCTCGCTGAGGTTATTTTTTTTTCAGAATATACTAAAAAGCGTTTTCAAATGTCCTTTCTCAGATTCCACAGAAACAGTGATTTCAAACTACTCAATCCAAGGAAGGATTTAACTCTTTGAGATGAATACAAGCATCACAAAAGAGTTGCACAGAAAATTTTTCTCCAATTTTCGATGGAACAAAATTCCTTGCTCGACACAGGCCTCCGGTTGCCACTTAAAGTCCCTTCGCAGAAGCCTCAAAGACTGATTTTCATACTTGGAAATGTAGAGTAAGCTTTAACCCTGTGAAAATAATGGAAATGTCAGAGAGAAGTTTCTTCGAGTGCTTCCTTCTGTTTTTTATTCGACGACATGTCACTTTCTTGCCATTGTCTTCAGTGTGCTCTGAATATCACTTTTTTGGTTTTATTGGAACAGTGTTCAAACTGTGTATTATCAGAAGAAAGTTATAACTTCCTACGTGGAATGCACACATCAGATAGCAGTTTCTCAAAAAGCTTCTCCCCAGTTTTTAACTGGCTATATTTCCTATTTCACCTTAGGCCCGAATGTGATCCCAAACATCCCTACGCTGATCCATCCATGAGGGAATTTCCAAGCTGCGTAATGTAAACAAGCTTTAGTGATGTGAGATGAACAAATATAGCAAAAAGCGAATACACAGAAATCATCTTTCCAGTTTTTATCTGAAGGTATTTCGTTTTTCTCCATAGTCCTGAATGTTCTCCCAAAGGTCCCTTCTTGGATCCGTCTATGACAGTTTCCAAGCTGCGTAATGTAAAGAAAGCTTCATCTCTGTGACATGATTACACATATCACAGAGTAGTTTCCTAGAAAGCTTCTTTCCTGTTTTTGTCTGAGGCTATTTCCCTTTTCAGCATCAGCATCAACATGCTCCCGAATATCACTAGGCACCTTTCCTCCAAAAAGGTTTCCCTGACGCTGTATGAGAAGAGATGTATAAGGCTGTGAATGGAATGCACACAACAGAAAGCAGTTCCACGGAAAGCTTCTCTGCAGCTTCGGTCTGAACATATTCCCTTTTTCACCGTAAGCCTCAGAGTGCTACTGAATATCCCATCACACGCTAAACATACACAGGGTTAGAAAACTGCTCAATGGAAACAGAGGCTTAACTGAGCGACAGGAATTAAAACGACAGAGAGAAGTTTCACAGAAAGCTTCCTACTGGATGATTCCTGAGCATATTACTTTTTCCATATTCTAAGGATTGTTCCCAAATGTCCTTCCTCAGATGCCACCAAAACAGTGATTTCAAGCTGCTCAGTACAAAGAATGGTTGAACTCCAGGACACGAATACACACATCGCAAAGCAGTTGCTCATAAAGTTTCTCTGCAGGTTTCATCGGAAGACACTTTCTTGCTCACCACAAACCTCCAGGCGTCACTAAATATCGCTTCACAGATCCTTCAAGGACAGAGTATCGAAACTGGGCAACATAGAGTAAGTATTACCTCTTGGAAGTGAAAGCACACAACTGAGAGCAGATTCTTGGAACGCTTCTTCCTCGATTTTATTTCAGTATATTTCACTGTTCCACATAGTCATCAATGCGTCCCGAAATATAACATTTTCGGTTTCACAGGAATAGTGTTCAAACGCTGCCTTGTGAGAAAAGAAGTATGACTCCATGAGTGGAATGCATACATCACAAGTAGTTTCTCAGAAAGCGTCTATCCAGTTTTAATAAGAATATATCTCCTCTTTCACCATAGGTCTGTACGTACTCCTGAATGTCCCTTCGCGGATCCATGCCTGACGGTGTTCCCAAACTGCATAATATGAGAAAACTTTTGACTATGCGACATGAATAAATACATCTACCACAAAGCAGATTTACAGAAATCTTCTTTCGATTTTATTTCTGAAAGCAGCTCCTCAGAAAGCTTCTCTCCAGTTTCTATCTGAAGACGTTTCCTTTCTCACCGTAAGCCTCAAAGTAATCCTGAATATCCCTTCACAGACTAAACAAAAACAGTGTTATGATACTGCTCAATGAAAAAAGAAGCTTAACTGTGTGAGCAGGATTCACGTTGCACAGAGCAGATTCACAGAAAGCTTCCTTCTTGTTTCTCTCTGAGGTTATTTGTTTTCAGGATATTCTAAAGTGCGTTTCCAAATGTCCTTTCTCAGATTCCACGGAAACAGTGATTTCAAACTGCTCAATGCAAAGAATGATGTAACTCTATGAAATGAATACATACATCTCAAAAGAGTTACACAGAAAGATTCTCTCCGATTTTAGATGGAAGATATTTCCTTGTTCAACACAGGCCTCCGGTTGCCACTTACTATCCCTTCGCAGTACCCTCAAACACCGACATTCAAACTGGGAAATGTAGAGTGAGTTTTAACCCTCTGATAAGAATGGACATGTCAGAGAGCAGTTTCTTCGAGTGCTTCTTTCTGTTTTTTACTCAACGACATTTCACTTTTTACTATAGTCTTCGATATGCTCCAAATATCACTCTTTTGGTTTTACAGGAACAGTGTTCAAACTGTGCCTTATGAGAACAAAGTTATAACTCCCTGAGTGGAATTCACACATCAAGAAGCAGTTTCTCAGAAAGCTTCTCTCCAATTTTTATCTGACTATACTTCCTATTTCACCATAGCCCGAATGTGATCCCAAATATCCCTTCGCAGATCCATCCAAGAGGGAGTTTCCAAGCAGCGTAATGTAAAGAAAGCTTCTTCTATGTGAGATGAATAAACATAACAAAGAGCTGATTCACAGAAAGCTTCTTTCTAGTTTTCATCTGAAGATATTTCCTTTTTCACCATAGTCCTGAATGTGCTCCCAAAGGTCCCTTCATTGATCCATGCATGATAATTTCCAAGCTGCGTAATGTAAAAAAGCTTTATCTATGTGAGATGATTACACATATCACAGAGTAGTTTCCTAGAAAGATTCTTTCCAGTTTTTTTCTGAGGCTATTTCCCTTTTCCCCATTGGCAGAAACATGCTGCCGAATATCACTAGGCACCTTTTCTCCCAAATGGTTTCACCGACGCTCTATGTAAAGAGAGGTATAAGATTGAGAATGGAATGCACACGACACAAAGGAGTTCCTTGGAAAGACTCTCTTCAATTTCGTTCTGCACATAATTCCTTTTTCACTGTCAGGCTCATAGTGCTCCCGAATATTCCATCACACTCTAAACATACACATGGTTAGAAATCTGCTCAATGAAAAGAGAGGCTTCAATGAGTGAGAGGAATTAAGATGACACAGAGCAGTTTCACAGAAAGCTTCCTTCTGGGTTTTACCTGAGGATATTTCTTTCTTCATATTAGAAAGATCGTTTCCAAAAGTCCTTCCTCAGATGCCACAAAAAAAAGTGATTTCAAGCTGCTCAATCCAAAGAATGGTTTAACTCTATGAGACTAATACACACATCACAAAGCAGTGGCTCAGAAAGATTCTCTGCATGTTTCAACGGAAGATGTTTCCTTGCTCACGAGAAGTCTCTGGGGGAGTCACCAAATATCGCTTCACAGATCCATCAAAGACAGAGATTCGAAACTGGGCAACATAGAGTAAGCATTAACACTTTGAAGTGAATGCACACATCAGAGAACAAATTCTTTGAAGGCTTCTTCCGCGTTTTTATTTCAGCATATTTCACTATTTGCCATAGTCATCAATGTGCCCCAAAATATCACTTTTTCGGTTTCACAGGAACAGTGTTCAAACGCTGCCTTATCAGAAACGAGGTGTAACTCCCTGAGTGGAATACATACATAACAAAGTAGTTTCTCAGAAAGCTTCTATCCAGTTTTAATCTGAAGATATATCCTCTTTCACCATATGCATGAATACGCTCCCGAATGTCCCTTCGTGGATCCGTGCATAAGGGAATTTCCAAACTGCGTAATATGAGAAAAGTTTTAACTATGGTAGATGAATAAATATATCTAACACAAAGCAGTTTCACAGAAATCTTCTTCCCACTTTTTGTCTCAGGATATTTCCTTTTTCACCACAGTGGTCCCTTTACTACCGAATGTCTCTTGGTAGCTATTGCTCCAAAAGGTATTCCAGAATCCTCTCGGAGAAGAAATGTATACTTATCTGTGTGAAATGCACACATCACAATGCAGCTCCTCAGAATGTCTCTTCATGGATCCGTCCATGAAAATTTTTAAGCTGCGTAATATAAAGAAAGCTTTATCAATGTGAGGTGATTACACATATCATAGAGTCATTTCCTAGAAAGCTTCTTTCTGTTTTTTGTCTGAGGCTATTTCCCTTTTCACCATTGGCATTAACGTGCTCCTGAATATCAATTGGTACCTGTTTCTCCAAAAGGGTTTCCCCAACGCTGCATGAGGAGAGGGGTATAACACTGTGAGTGGAATGCCCACGTCACAATGCAGTTCCTCAGAAAGCTTCTCTACAGTTTCGTTCTGAGCATATTTCCTTTTTCATCATAAGCCTCAAAGTGCTCCTGAATATCCCATAACACGCTAAACATACACAGGGAGAGAAAACTGCTCAATGAAAAGAGAGGCTTACCTGAGTGAGAGGAATTAAGACGACACAGAGCAGTTTCACAGAAAGCTTCCTTCTGGATTTTACCTGAGGATATATCTTTCTCCATATTCTAAGTATCGTTCCCAAAGTCCTTCCTCAGATTCCACAAAAACAGTGATTTCAAGCTGCTCAATCCAAAGAATGGTTTAACTCCATAAGACGAATACACACATTGCAAAGCAGTAGTTGCTCAGCATGTTTCTCTGAAGGTTTCATTGGAAGACGTTTCCTTACTCACCAGAACCCTCCGGATGTCACTAAATATCCCTACACAGATATTTCAAAGAGAGAGTTTTGAAACTGGGCAACATAGAGTAAGCATTCACTCTGTGAAGTGAATGCACATTTCAGAGAGGAGGTTACTGGAGCACGTATTCCTCGATTTTACTTCAGTATATTTCCCTATTCGCCATAGTCCCCATTCCACCCCAAAATATCACTTATTCCATTTCACAGGAATAGTGTTCTAGCGCTACCTTGTGAGAAACAAGGTATACATCCCTGAGTGGAATGCATACATCACAAAGGAGTTCCTCAGAAAGCTTCTATCCAGTTTTTATCTGAGGAAGTCTCCTGTTTCACCATAGGCCTGAATGTGCACCCGAATGTCCCTTCGCAGATCCGTGCATGACGGAATTTCCAAATTGCATAATATAAGAAAAGTTTTAACTATGGGAGATGAATATATATAACAAAAATCAGTTTCACAGATATCTTCTTTTCAGTTTTTGGCTGAGAATATTTACTTTTTTACCATAGCCCTCCATATACACAAGAATGTCTCTTGGTAGCTCTTTCTCCAAAAGGGATTCCAGAATCCCCTAGGAGAAGAAAGTTATCTTTCTGTGAGTCACATGCACAGGTCACAAAGCAGCTCCTCAGAAAGCTTCTCAGTGGTTTCTATCGGAAGACGTTTCCTTTCTCACCGTAACCCTCAAAGTCCTCCAGAATATCCCTTCACGGATTAAACAAAAATAGTGTTACCACACTGCTCAATGAAAAGAGAAGCTTAACTGTGTGAGTGGAATTCACGTGACACAGGTCAATCTCACAGAAAGCTTCCTTCTGGTTTCTCTCAGAGGTCATTTCTTTTTCAGATATTCTAAAGAGCGTTTCCAAATGTCCTTTCTCAGATTCCACAGAAACAGTGACTTCAAGCTGCTCAATCCAACGAACGATTTAACCCTATGAGATGAAGTCACTCTTCACAAAAGAGATGCGCAGAAAGCTTCTCTCAAATATTTGGTGGAAGACATTTTCTTGGTCAACACATGCCTCAGGTTGCCACTTACTATCCCTTCGCATAACCCTCAAAGACCGATTTTCAAACTGGGAAATGTAGAGAAACGTTAATCCGGTGTAACAAAGGACATGTCAGAGAGTAGTTTCTTCGAGTGCTTCTTGCTGTTTTTTATTGGACATTTCAATTTTGCCGTAGTCTTCAATGTGCTCTGAATATCACTCTTTTCGTTTTTCGGGAACAGTGTTCATATTGTGCCTTACAAGAAGAAAGTTATAACCCCTTGAGTGGAATGCATACGTCACCAAGCAGTTTCTCAGAAAGCTTTTCTCCCGTTTTGATCTGACTATGTTTCCTATTTCACTGTAGGTCCGAATGTGATCCCAAATATCCTTCACGGATCCATCCACGAGGGAGTTTCCCAGCTGTGTAATGTAAGAAAAGCTTCATCTATGTGAAATGAATAAACATAGCAAATAGCAGATTCACAGAATGCTTCATTCCTGTTCAAATCTAAAGATATTTCGTTTTTCACCTTAGTCCTCAAAGTGTTCCTGAAGGTCCCTTCATGGATCCGTCCATGACAGTTTCCAAGCTGTGTAATGTAAAGCAAGCATTATCTACGTGAGATGATTACACATATCAGTGAGTAGTTTCCCAGGAAGATTTTTCCACTATTAGTCTGATGCTATTTCTCTTTTCAACATTGGCAGCCACACGCTCCCGAATATCATTTGGTACCTGTTTCTCCAAAAGGATTTCCCCGACGCTGTATGAGAACAGAGGTATAACAATGTGAGTGGAATGCACAGGTCACAAGGCATTTCCTTGGAAAGCTTCTCTCTAGTTTTGGTCTGAACATGTTTCCTTTCTCACCATGATCCTCAAAGTTCTCCTGAATATCCCGTCACATGCTAAGCATACAAAGGGTTAGAAAACTGCTCAATGAAAAGAGGGGCTTAACTGAGCAAGAGCCATTAAGACAACACAGAGCAGTTTCACAGAAAGCTTCCTTTTGGGTTTTACCTGAGAATATTCCTTTCTCCATGTTCTAAGGATCATTCCCAAATGGCGTTCCTCAGATTCCAGAAAAACATTGATTTCAAGCTGTTCAATCCAAAGAATGGTTTAACTCCATGAGCCAAAGAAACACATCGCAAAGCAGTTGCTTAAAACGTTTCTCTGCAGGTTTCATCAGAAGACGTTTCCTTGCTCACCACTAGCTTGCGAGTGTCACTAACTATCCCTTCACAGATTCTTCAAAGACAGAGTTTCGAAACTGGGCAACATAGAGTCAGCATTATCTCTGTGAAATGAATGCACATATCAGAGAGCAGATTCTTGGAACGCTTCTTCCTCGATTGTTTTCAATATATTTCACTATTCCCCATAGTCCTGAATGCGCTCCGAAATATCACCATTTATGGTTTCACAAGAACAGTGTTCACATACTGCATTGTGAGAAAAGAGGTATAACACCCTGAGTGGAATGCATGCATCACAAAGTCGTTTCTCAGAAAGCTTCCATCCACTTTTAATCTGAAGATATCTCCTCTTTCACCGTAGACCTGAATGTGCTCCTGAATGTCCCTTCATGGATCCGAGCATAATGGAGTTTAAGACAACACAGAGCAGTTTCACAGAAAGCTTCCTTCTGGGTTTCACCTGAGGATATCTCTTTCTCCATATTCTAAGGTTCGTTCCCAAATGTCCTTCCTCAGATACCACAAAAACAGTCATTTCAAGCTGCTCAATCCAACAATGGTTTAACTCTATGAGACGAATACACACATCATGAAGCAGTTGCTCAGAAAGATTCTCTGCAAGTTTCATCAGAAGACGTTTGCTCGCTCACCACAAGCCTCCAGGCGTCACTAAATATCCCTTCACAGATTCTTCGAAAACAGGTTTTCCAGACTGGGAAACATAGAGTAAGCATTAACTCTGTGAAGTGAAAGCACATATGAGAGAGCAGATTCTTGGAACGCTTGTTCCTCGATTTTATTTAAGTACATTTCACTCTTCCCCATAGTCCTCAATGTGCTCCGAAATATCACTTTTTCGGTTTCACAGGAACAGTGTTGAAACACTGCTTTGTGAGAAGAGAGGTATAAATCTGGAGTGGAATGCATACGTCACAAAGTACTTTCTCAGAGGGCTTCTATCCAGTTTTTATCTGAAGATATCTCCTCTTTCACTGTAGGCCTGATTGAGTTCCCAAATGTCCCTTCACAGATCCATGCATGATGGAGTTTCCAAACTGTGTAATATAAGAAAAGTTTTAACCAGGTGAGATGAATAAACATATCTAACACAAAGCAGGTTCACAGAAATATTCATTCCAATTTTTTTCTGAGGATATTTCCTTTTTCACCTGAGGCATACCTATACTCCCTAATGTTTCTTGATAGCTTTTTCTCTAAAAGAAACTTCAGAATCCTGTAGGAGAAGAAAGGTATATTTCTGTGAGTGGAATTCACACATCATAAAGCAACTCCTCAGAAAGCTTTTCTCCAGTTTCTATCTGAAGACGTTTCTCTTCTCACCATGAGTCTCAAAGCGCTCCTGAATATCCTGTCTCAGAGTAAATGAAAACTGTGTTATGATACTCCTCAATGAAAAGAGAAGCTTCACTGTGAGAGTGGAATTCACGTGACACAGTGCAGTTTCACAGAAGGCTTTCTTCTGGTTTCTCTCTGAGATTATTTCTTTTTCAGGATATTCTAAAGAGCGTTTCCAAATGTCCTGTTTCAGATTCCACAGAAAGAGTGATTTCCTACTGCTCAATCCAAAGAATGACGTCACTCTATGAGATGAATACAAACATCCCAAAAGAGTTGCGCAGAAAGCTTCTCTACAATTTTAGAAGGAAGACATTTCCTTGTTCGACACAGACCTCTGGTTGTCACTTACAATCCCTTTGCAGAACCCTCATAGACAGACTTTCAAACTGGGAAATGTCGAGTAAGATTTAACAATGTGAAAAGAATGGAATGCTCAGAGAGCAGTTTCTTCGAGTGCTTCTTTCTCTTTTTTATTGGAGGACATTTCACTTTTTACCATAGTCTTCAATGTGCTCCGAATATCACTCTTTAATTTTACAGGAACAGTGTTCAAACTTTGCCTTATGAGAAGAAAGTTATAGCTCCCTGAGTGAACTGCACACATCACCAAGCAGTTTCTCAGAAAGCTTCTCTCCAGTTTTTATCAGACTGTTTTCCGTATTTCACCATAGGCCGGAATGTGATCCCAAATATCCCTTCACGCATCTATCCACGAGAAATTTTCCAAGCTGCGTAATGTAGAGAAAGCTTCATCTATGTGAGATGAATAAACATAGCAAGAAGCAGATTCACAGAAAGCTTCTTTCCAGTTTCTATCTGAAGGTATTTCGTTTTTCTCCATCGTCCTGACTGTGCTCCTGAAGGTCCCTTTGTGGGTACGTCCATGACAGTTTCCAAGCTGCGTAATGTAAAGAAAGCTTTATCTATGTGAGATGATTACACATATCATAGAGTAGTTACCTAGAACGCTTCTTTCCAGGTTTTGTCAAGGCTATTTCCCTTTTCAACATTGATATCAACATACTCCCAAATATCACCTGGTATCTGTTCCTCCAAAAATATTTCCTTGACGCTATATGAGAAGAGAGATATAACACTGTGAGTGGAATGCACACGTCACAAATCAGTTCCTCTGAAAGCTTCTCTCCAGTTGTGGTCTGAGCATATTTCCTTCTTCACCGTAAGCCTCAAAGTGCTTCTGAGTATCCTATCACACGCTAAACATACACAGGGTTAGAAAAAGGCTCAATGAAATGATGGACTTAACTGAGTGAGAGGAATTAAGAAGACACAGAGCAGTTTCAAAAAAGCGTCCTACTGGATTTTTCCTGAGGGTATTTCTTTCTCCATAATCTAAGGATCGTTCCCAAGTATTCTTCCTCAGATTCCAAAAAAACAATGATTTCAAGCTGTGCAATCAAAAGAGTGGTTTAACTCTATGAGACGAATACACACATCTCAAAGTAGTTGCTGAGAAAGTTTCTCAGCAAGTTTCATCGGAAGACGTTTGCCTCCTGGCGTCACCTAATATTCCTTCAGAGATTCTTCAAAGACAGAGTTTTGATACTGGGCAACATAGAGTAAGCATTAACTCGGTCAAGTGAATGCACATATCAGAGAGCAGATTCTTGGAATGCTTCCTCCTCGATGTTATTTCAGTACATTTCACTCTTCGCCATAGTCCTCAATGTGCTTAGAAATACCACTTTTTTGGATTCATGGGAACAGTGTTCAAACAGTGCCTTGTGAGAAAAAAAGGTATGAATTACTGAGAGAAATGCATATATCACAAAGTAATTTCTCAGAAAGCTTCTATCCACTTTTTGTCTGAAGATATCTCCTCTTTCACCATAGGCCTGAATGTGCTCCCGAATGTACCTTTGTGGATCCATGCATGACGGAGTTTCCAAACTGCGTAATATAAGAAAAGTTTTAACTATACAAGATTAATAAATATGTCTAAAACAAAGCAGATTCACAGAAATCTTTCCAGTTTTTGTCTGAGGATATTTACTTTTTCACCATAGCCATCCCTATGCTCCTGAATGTCTCTTGGTAGCTTTTCCTCAAAAAGGGATCCGGAATCCTTTGGGACAAGAAAGATATATTTCTGTGAGTGGAATGCACACGTCACAAAGCAGCTCCTCAGAAAGCTTCTCTCCAGTTTCTCTCTGAAGATGTTTCCTTTCTCACCGTAAGCCTCAAAGCGCTCTTGAATATCCCTGCGCCGACTAAACAAAAACAGTGTTATGATACTGCTCAATGAAAAGAGAAGCTAAACTGTGTGAGGGGAATTCAGGTGACACAGAGCAGTTTCACAGAAAGCTTCCTTCTGGTTTCTCTCTGATGTTATTTCTTTTTCTGGATATTCTAAAGAGCGTTTCCAAAGGTCCTTTCTCAGATTCCACAGAAACAGTGATGTCACACTGTTCGGTCCAAAGAATGATTTGACTCTATGAGATGAATACAAACATCACAAAAGAGATGCACAGAAAGCTTCTCTCCAATTTTCGATGGAAGACATTTCGTTGCTCAACACAGGCCTCCGGTTTCCACTTACCATCCCTTCGCAGAACCCTCAAAGACCGACTTTCAAACTGGGAAATGTAGAGTAAGCTTTAACCCTGTGACAAGAGTGGACATGTCAGAAAGCAGTTTCTTCGAGTGCTTCTTTCTGCTTTTTATTTTACTATGTTTCACTTTTTGGCATAATCTACAATGTGCTCCGAATATGACTCTTGGTTTTACAGGAACAGTGTTCAATCTGTGCCTTATGAGACGAAAGTTCTAACACCCTGACTGGAATGCACATGTCAATAATCAGTTTCTCAGAAAACTTCTGTCCAGTTTTCTTCTGCCTATACTTCCTATTTCACCATAGGCCCGAATGTGATCCCCAATATCTCTTCGCGGATCCATCCGCGAGGGAGTTTCCAAGCTGTGTAACGTGAAGAAAGCTTCATCTATGTGAGATGAATAAACATAGCAAAAAGCAGATTCACAGAAACCTTCTTTCCAGTTTTTATCTGAAGATATTTTCTTTTTCACGATAGTCCTGAATGTGCTCCCGAAGGTCCCTTTCTTTATTTGTCTATTACAGTTTCCAAGCTGCATAAAATAAAGAAAGATTTATTTATGTGAAATGATTACACATACCACAGAGTAGTTTCCTCGAAAGCTTCTTTCCATTTTTTCTCTGAAACAATTTCCCTTTTCACCATCGGAATCAACATGCTCCCGAATATCACTTGGTACCTGTTTCTCCAAAAGGGTTTCCCGGAAGCTGTAGGAGAAGAGAGGTATAACACTATGAATGTAATGCACACGTCACAAAGCAGTTCCTCGCAAATCTTCTCTCCAGTTTCGGTTCGAACATACTTCTTTTTTCACCGTAAGCCTCAAAGTGCTCCCGAATATTCCATCACATTCTAAATATACACAGCGTTTGAAAACTGCTGAAAGAAAAGAGAGACTTAACTAAGCAAGAGGAATTAAGACGACACAGAGTAGTTTCACAGAAAGCTTCCTACTGGATATTTCCTGAGGATATTTCTTTCTCCATAATCTAAAGATCGTTTCCAAATGTCCTTCCGCAGATTCCTGAAAAACAGTGATTGCAATCTGCTCAATCAAAGAATGGTTTAACTCTATGAGACGAATACACACATTGCAAAGCAGTTGCTCCGAAAGTTTCTCTCAGGCTTCGTCGGAAGACATTTCCTTGCTCACCACAAGCCTCCGGGCATCACTAAATAGCCCTTCATAGATCCATTAAAGACAGAGTTTCAAAACTGGGCAACATGGAGTAAGGATTAAATCTGTGAAGTGAATGCAAATATCTGAGAGCAGATTCTTGGAACCCTTCTTCCTCGATTTGATTCAGTATATTTCCCTATTCTCCATAGTTCTCAGTGCGCTCCGAAATATCACTTTTTCGGTTTCACAGGAACAGTGTTCAAACGCTGTCTTGTGAGAAAAGAGGTCTAACACCCTGAGTGGAATGCATACATCACAAAATAGTTTCTCAGAAAGCTTCTATCCAGTTTTATCTGAAGATATCTCCTTTTCACCATAGGCTTGAATGTGCTCGTGAATGTCCCTTCGCAGATCCGTGCATGATGGAGTTTCCAAACTACGTAATATATGAAAAGGTTTAACTATACGAGATAATTAAATATGTATAACACGAAGCAGTTTCACAGAAATCTTTTTCCAGTTTGGGTCTGAGGATAGTTCCTTTTTCATTATAGCCCTCCCTATACTCCCGAATGTCTCTTGGTAGCTTTTTCTCCAAAAGGGATTTCAGAATCCTCTAGGAGAAAAAAGGTATATTTCTTTGAGGGGAACGCAAACGTCACAAAGCAGCTCCCCAGAAAGCTTGTATTCAGTCTCTATCTGAAGACGTTTCATTTCTCACCGTCAGCCTCAAAGCACTCCTGAATATCCCCTCACAGAATAAACAAAACCAGTGTTATGATACCACTGAGTGAAAGAGAATCTTAACTCTGTGAGCAAAATTCACGTGACACAGAGCAGATTCACAGAAATCTTCCTTCTGGTTTCTCTTTGAGGTAATTTTTTTTTTTCAGGATATTCTAAAGAGCGTTTCCAAATTTCCTTTCTCAGATTCCACAGAAACAGTGATTTCAGACTGCTCAATCCAAAGAATAATTTAACTCTATGAGATGAATACAAACATCACCAAAGAGTTGTGCAGAAAGCTTCTCTGCAATTTTTGATGGAAGACTTTCTCTTGCCTCACATAGGCCTCTGGTTGCGACTTACTATCCCTTCTCAGAACCCTCAAAGACCGACTTTCAAACTGGGAAATATAGAGTAAGCTTTAACCCTGTCAAAAGAATGGATATGTCAGAGAACAGATTCTTTGAGTACTTCTTTCTGTTTTGTATTGGACGACGTTTCACTTTTTGCCATAATATTCAATGTGCTCTGAATATCACTCGTTTGGTTTTACAGGAACAGTGTTCAAACTGTGCCTTATGAGAAGAAAGTTACAACTCTCTGAGTGTAATGCACACCTCATGAAGCAGTTTCTCAGAAAGCTTCTCTCCAGTTTTTATCTGACTATAATTCCTATGTCACCATAGGCCCGAATATGATCCCAGATATCTCTTCGTGGATACATCCATGAGGGAGTTTCCAAGCTGTGTAACATAAAGTAAGCTTCATCTATGTGAGATGAATAAACATAGCAAAAAGCAGATTCACAGAAAGCTTCTTTCCAGTTTTTATATGAAGATATTTCCTTTTTAACCATAGTCCTGAATCTGCTTCCAAAGGTCCCTTCCTGAATCCATCCATGACAGTTTACAAGCTGTGTAATGTAAAGAAATCTTAATCTATGTCAGATGATTACATATATCACAGAGTAGTTTCCAAGAAACTTCTTTCCAGTTTTTGTCTCAGGCTACTTCCCTTTTCACCATCGGCATCAACATGCTCTCAAATATCACTTGGGACAATTTCTCCAAAAGGGTTTCCTGACGCTGTATGGGAAGAGAGGTATAGCACTGTGAATGGAATGAACACGTCACAAAGCAGTTCCTCGGAAAGCCTCTCTCCAGCTTCAGTATAAACATATTTCCTTTTTCACGGTAAATCTCAAAGTGTGCCCGAATATTCCATCACACGGTAAACATACACAGAGTTAGAAAACTGCTCAATGAAGAGAGAGGCTTAACTGAGTGAGAGGAATTAAGATGACACAGAGCAGTTTCACAGAAAGCTTACTTCCGAATTTTACCTGAGGATATTTCTTTCGCCATATTCTAAGAATCGTTCCAAAATGTCCTTCCTGAGATGCCACAAAAACAGTGATTTCAAGCTGCTCAATCAAAAGAATGGTTAAACTCTGCGAGACGAATACACACATCACAAAGGCTTTGCTCAGAATGCTTCTTGGCAGGTTTCTTTGGAAGACGTTTCTTTGCTCACCACAAGCCTCCATTCATCACTAAATATCCATTCACATATTCTTCAAAGACAGCGTTTCGAAACTGGGTAACATAGAGTAAGCATTAACTCTGTGAAGTGCATGCACACATCAGAGGTCAGATTCTTGGAACGCTTCTTTCTCATTTTATTTCAGTATATTTCACTATTCACCATAGTCCTCAGTGCACTCCGAAATATCACTTTTTCGGTTTCACAGGAACATTGTTCAAACCCTGTGTTGTGAGAAAAGAGGTATATCTCCCTGAGTGGAATGCATCCATCACAGAGTCGTTTCTCATAAATCTTCTATCCAGTTTTTATCTGAAGATATCTCCTCTTTCACCATAGGCCTGAATGTGATTGCAAATGTCCCTTCACAGATCCATGCATGACGGAGTTAACAAACTGCGTAATATGGAAAAGTTTTAACTATGCGAGAAGAATAAATATATTTAACACCAAGCAATTTCACAGAAATCTTCTTTCCAGTTTTTGTCTGAGGATATTTCCTTTACACCATAGCCGTCCCTGTACTCCCGAATGTCTCCCGGTAGCTTTTTCTCTGAAAGGGATTCCAGAATCCTCTATGAGAAGAAGGGTATATTTCAGTGAGTGGAACACATACCCCACAAAGCAACTCCTCAGAAACCTTGTCTCCAGTTTCAATCTAAAGACGTTTCCTTTCTCACTGTAAGCCTCACAGCACTCCAGATTATCCCTTCACAGATAAAACAAAAACAGTGTTCTGATACTGCTCTATGAAAAGAGGAGCTTAACTGTGTGAGATGAATTCAGGTGACACAGAGCAGTTTCACAGAAAGGTTCCTTCTGGTTACCATCTGAGGTTATTCCTTTTTCAATATATTCTAAAGAGCATTTCCAAATGTCCTTTCTCAAATTCCACAGAAAGTGTGATTTCAAACTGCTCAATCCTAACAATGTTTTAACTCTATGAGATGAATACATACAACTCAAAAGAGTTGCACAGAAAGATTCTCTCCGATTTTCAATGGAAAGCATTTCCTTGCTCAACACAGGCCTCTGGTTGCCACGTAATATTGCTTCTCAGAACCCTAAAAGACCGACATTCAAACTGGGAAATGAAGAGTAAGATTTATCCTAGTAAAAAGAATGGACATGTCAGAGAGCAGTTTCTTCGAGTGCTTCTTTCTGTTTTTTCCTGGAAGATATTTCACTTTTTGCCATATTCTTCAATGTGCTCCGAATATCACTCTTTTGGTTTGACCTGAACAGTGTTCAAACTGTGCCTTATGAGAAGAAAGTTATAACTCCCTGAGTGGAATGAACACATCACCAAGCACTTTCTCAGAAAGCTTCTCTCCAGTTATTATCTGACTATATTTGCTATTTCACCATAGACCCGAATGTGATCCCAAATATCCCTTCACAGATCCATCCATGAGGGAGATTCCAAACTGCGTAATGAAAAGAAAGCTTCATGTATAAACTTAGTAAAAAGCAGATTCACAGAAAGCTGCTTTCCACTTTTTATCTGAAGCTATTCACTTCTTCACCATACTCCTGAATGTGCTCCCAAAGGTCCCTTCATGAATCTGTCCATGAGAGCTTCCAAGATGCGTAATGTAAAGAAAGCTTTATCTATGTGAGATGATTACACATATCACAGAGTAGTTCCCTAGTATTTGTGGTCTGAGGCTATTTCCCTTTTAATCATCAGCATCAACATGCTCCCGAATATCACTTGGTAACTCTTTCTCCAAAAGTGTTTCCCCTACGCTGTATGAGAAGTGAGGTATAACACTGTGAATGGAATGCACATGGCACAAATCAATTCCTCGGAGATTTTCTCTCCAGTTTCGTTTTGAACATATTTCTTTTTCACCATAAGCCTCAAAGTGCTCCCGAATATCCCATCACATGCTAAATATACACAGGTTTAGAAAACTGTTCAGTGGAAAGAGACACAGACCTCCAATTGCCAATTACTGTCCCATCGCAGAATGCTCAAACACCGAATTTCAAACTGTGAAATGTACTGTGAGCTTTAACCCTGTGAAAAGAATGGACATGTCAGAGAGTAGTTTCTTCGAGTGCTTCTTTCTGTTTTTTATTGGACGACATTTCACTTTTTACCATAATCTTCAATGTGCTTCAAATATCACTCTTTTTGTTTTACAGGAACATTGTTCAAACTGTGCCTTATGAGAACAAAGTTTACCTCTCTGACTGGAATGCACACATCTCCAAGCAGTTTCTCAGAAAGCTTCTCTCCAGTTTTTATCTGACTATATTTCCTATTTCACCATAGGCCCAGATGTGATCCCAAATATCCCTTCACGGATCCATCCACCAGTGAGTTTCCAAGCCACATAATATTAAGGAGGCTTCAACTATGTGAGATGAACAAATATAGCAAAAAGCAGATTCACAGACAGCTTCTTTCCAGTTTTTATCTGAAGACATTCTCTTTTTCTCCATAGTCCTGAATGTGCTCCCGAACGTTCCATCATGGATTCGTCCATGACAGTTCCCAAGTTGCGCTATGCAAAGAAAGCTTTATCTATGTGATGTGATTACACATATCACAGAGTAGTTTCCTAGAAAGCTTCTTTGCAGTTTTGATCTGAGGCTAATTCCCTTTTCACCATCCGAGTCAACATCCTCCCAAATATCACTTGGTAATTGTTTCTTCAAAAGGGTTTCCCCGACCCTGTATGAGGACAGAGATATAACACTGTTAGTGGAATGCACACGTCATAAAGCAGTTCCCCGGAAAGATTATCTCCACTTTCTGTCTGAACATATTTCCTTTTACACCGTTAGCCTCAAGGTGTTCTCGAATACCCCATCATACGCTAAACATACACAGGGATAGAAAACTGTTCAATGAAAAGAGTGGCGTAACTGAGCGAGAGGAATTAAGATGACACAGAGCAGTTTCACAGAAAGCTGCCTTCTGGGTTTTACCTGAGGACATTTCTTTCTTCATATTCTAAGGATCGTTCCCAAATGTTCTTTCTCAGGTTTCACAAAAACAGTGATTTCAAGTTGCTCAAGCCAAAGAATAGTTTAACTCTATGAGACGAATATATACATCGCAAAGCAGTTGCTCAGAACGTTTCTCTGCAGGTTTCATCGAAAGACGTTTGCTTGCTCACCACTAGCCTCTGGGCGTCACTAAATATCTCTTCACAGATTCTTCAAAGACAGAGTTTCGAAGCTGGGCAACATAGAGTAAGCATTAACTCTGTGAAGTGAATGCACATTTCAGAGAGCAGATTCTGGGAACGCTTCTTCCTTGATTATATTTCAGTATATTTCACTATTCGCCATAGTCCTCAATGCATTCTGAACTATCACTTTTTTGGTTTCACAGGAACAGTGTTCAAACACTGCCTTTTGAGAAAAGAGGTATAACTCCCTGAGTGGAATGCTTACATCACAAACTAGTTTCTCAGAAAGCTTCTATCCAGTTTTTATCTGAAGATATCTCCTGTATCAATGTAGGCCTGAATGTTCTCCTGAATGGCCCTGCATGGATCCGTTGATGATACAGTATCCAAACTGTGTAATATAAGAAAAGTTTTAACTATGTGCGATGAAAGAACATATCTAACAAAAAGGAGTTTCACAGAAATCTTTTTTCCAGTTTTTGTGTGAGGATAATTCCTTTTTCACCATAGCAGTCCCTATACGTCCAAATGTCTCTTGGTAGCTTTTTCCCCAAAAGGGATTCCGGAATCCTCTAGGAGAAGAAAAGTATGTTTCTGTGAGTGGAATGCACATGTCACAAAGCAGCTCCTCAGAAAGTTTCTCTCCAGTTTCTATCTGAAGATGTTTCCTTTCTCACCTTAAGCCTCAAAGCGCTCCTGAATATCCCTTCACCGACTAAACAAAAACAGTGTTATATACTGCTCAATGAATGATACAGGCCTCTGGTTGCAACTTACTATTCCTTCGCAGAACCCTCAAAGACCGACTTTCATACTTGGAAATGTAGAGTAAGCTTTAACCCTGTGAAAAGAATGGAAATGTCAGAGAGAAGTTTCTTCGAGTGCTTCTTTCTGTTTTTTGTTGGATGACATGTCACTTTTTTGCCATAGTCTTCAATGAGCTCTGAATATCACTTTTTTGGTTTTATTGGAACGGTGTTCAAACTGTGTCTTATGAGAAGAAAGTTATAACTTTCTGCGTGGTATGCACACATCAGAAAACAGTTTCTCAGAAAGCTTCTCTCCAGTTTTTACTGTCTATATTTCCTATTTCACCTTAGCCCCGAATGTGATCCCAAACATCCCTTCGCTGGTCCATCGACGAGGGAATTTCCAAGCTGCGTAATGTAAAGAAGCTTCAATGATGTGAGATGAACAAATATAGCAACAAGCAGATACACAAAAATCTTCTTTCCAGTTTTTAGCTGAAGGTATTTCGTTTTTCTCCATACTCCTGAATGTTTTCCCGAAGGTCCCTTTGTGGATCCATCCATGACAGTTTCCAAGCTGCATAATGTAAAGAAAGCTTTGTCTCTGTGACATGATTACACATATCACAGAGTAGTTTCCTAGACAGCTTCTTTCCTGTTTTTGTCTGAGGCTATTTCCCTTTTCACCATCAGCATCAACATGGTCCTGAATATCACTAGGCACCTTTCCTCCAAAAAGGTTTCCCTGACGCTGTGTAAGAAGAGAGGTATACGACTGTGAATGGATTGCACACGTCAGAAAGCAGTTCCTCGGAAAGCTTCTCTGCAGTTTCAGTCTGAACATATTCCCTTTTTCACTGTAAGCCTCAGAGTGCTACCAAATATCCCATCACACACCAAGCATAGACAGGGTTAGAAAACTGCTCAACGGAAAGAGAGGCTTATCTGAGTGACAGGAATTAAGACGACAGAGAGCAGTTTCACAGAAAGCTTCCTACTGGATTTTTCCTGAGCTATTACTTTTTCCATTATCTAAGTATCATTCCCAAATGTCCTTCCTCACATGCCACAAAAACATTGATTTGAAGCTGCTCAATACAAACAATGGTTTAACTCTACGAAACGAATACATACATCACAAAGCAGTTGCTCACAAAGTTTCTCTGCTGGTTTCATTGGAAGACGTTTTCTTGCTCACCACAAGCCTCCGGGTGTCACTAAATATTGCTTCACAAATCCTTCAAGGACATGGTATCGAAACTGGTCAACATAGAGTAAGTATTACTTCTTTGAAGTGAATGCACACATCAGAGAGCAGATTCTTGGAACACTTCTTCCTCGATTTTGTTTCAGTATATTTCACTATTCCCCATAGTCATCAATGCACCCCGAAATGTCACTTTTTCCGTTTTACAGGAACAGTGTTCAACCGCTGCCTTGTGAGAAAAGAGGTATGACTCCCTGAGTGGAATGCATACATCACAAAGTAGTTTCTCAGAAAGCATCTATCCAGTTTTAATATGAAGATATCTCCTATTTCACTGTAGGCCTGAATGTGCTCTCGAATGTACCTTCGCGGATCCGTGCCTGATGGAGTTTCCAAACTGCGTAATATGAGAAAAGTTTTAACTATGTGATACGAATAAATATATCTAACACAAATCAGATTTACAGAAATATTCTTTCCAGTTTATTACTGAGGATATTTCCTTTTTCAACACAGCCAACACTGTACTCCCTGTTGTCTCTTGGTAGCTTTTCCTCCAAAAGGGATTCCGGAATTTTCTATGGGAAGAAATGTGTACTTCTGTGAGTGGAATGCACACGTCAAAAAGCAGCTCCTCAGAAAGCTACTCTTTTTCACCGTAAGCCTCAGAGTGCTACCGAATATCCCATCACATGCTAAACATACACAGGGTTAGAAAACTGCTCAACGGAAAGAGAGGCTTAACTGAGTGACAGGAATTAAGACGAAAGAGTGCAGTTTCACAGAAAGCTTCCTACTGGATGATTCCTGAGCATATTACTTTTTCCATATTCTAAGGATCGTTCCCAAATGTCCTTCCTCAGATGCCACAAAAACAGTGATTTCAAGCTGCTCAATACAATGAATGGTTTAACTCTAGAAAACAAATACACACATTGCAAAGCAGTTGCTCACAAAGTTTCTCTGCAGGTTTCATTGGAAGACGTTTTCTTGCTCACCACAAACCTGCGGGCATCACTAAATATTGCTTCACAGATCCTTCAAGAACAGAGTATCGAAACTGGGCAACACAGAGTAAGTATTACCTCTTTGAAGTGAAAGCACACATCAGAGAGCAGATTCTTGGAATGGATGTTCCTCGATTTGATTTCAGTATATTTCCCTATTTGCCATAGTCTTCAATGTGCTCCGAAATATCACTTTTTCGGTTTCACAGGAACAGTGATCAAACACTGCCTTGTGAGAAAAGAGGTATAAATCCGGAGGGGCATGCATACGTCACAAAGTACTTTCTCAGACAGCTTCTATCCAGTTTTCAACTGAAGATATCTCCTCTTTCACTGTAGGCCTGAATGTACTCCCGAATGTCTCTTCGCAGATCCATGCATGACGGAGTTTCCAAACTGCATAATATAAGAAAAGTTTTAACCAGGCGAGATGAGTAAACTTATCTAACACAAAGCAGGTTCACAGAAATATTCGTTCCAGTTTTTCTCTGAGGATATTTCTTTTTTCAGCAGAGCTATACCTATACTCCTGAATGTCTCTTGGTAGCTTTTTCTCCAAAAGATATTCCGGAATCCTCTAGGAGAAGAAAAGAATATTTCTGTGAGGGGAATGCACACTTCATAAAGCAGCTCCTCAGAAAGCTTCTCTCCAGTTTTCATCTGAAGAACTTTCCCTCCTTACCATGAGTCTCAAAGCACTCCTGAATATCCTCTCTCAGAGTAAATGAAAACTGTGTTATGATACTCAAGGAAAATCGAAGCTTCACTGTGTGTGCGAAATTCACGTGACACAGAGCAGTTTCACAGAAAGCTTCCTTCCGGTTTCTCTTGGAGGTTATTTCTCTTTCAGGATATTCTAAAGAGCGTTTCCAAATGTCCTTTCTCAGATTCCACAGACAGAGTGATTTCAAACTGTTCAATCCAAAGAATGATTTAACTCTATGAGATGAATACAAGCATCACAAAAGAGTTGGGCGGAAAGTTTCTCTCCAATTTTCGGTGGAAGACATTTTCTTCTCGACGAAGGCCTCGGATTGCCACTTACTATCCCTTCGCAGAACCCTCAAAGACCGACTTTCAAACTGGGGAATGGAAAGTAGTCGTTAACCCTGTGAGAAGAATGGACAAGTCAGAGAGCTCTTTCTTTGAGTGCTTCTTTCTGTTTTTTATTGCACGAAATTTCACTTTTTGGTATAGTCTTCAATGTGCTCAGAATATCTCTCTTTTGGTTTTGCAGGAAGAGTGTTCAAACTGTGCCTTATGAGAAGAAAGTTATAACTCCCTGAGTGGAATGCACACATCACCAAGCAGTTTCTCAGAAAGCTTCTCTCCACTTTTTATCTGCCTATATTTCCTATTTCACCGTAGGCCAGTATGTCATCTGAAATATCCCCTCACGGATCCATCCACGAGGGAGTTTCCAAGCTGCGTAATATAAAGAAAGCTTCATCTATATGAGATGAATAAACATAGCAAGAAGCAGATTCGCAGATAGCTTCTTTCCAGTTTTTATCTGAAGATTTTTCCTTTTTCACCATAGTCCTGGATCTGCTCCTGAATGTCCCTTCGTGGATCCGTCCATGACCGTTTCCAACCTGTGTAATGTAATGAAAGCTTTGTCTATGTGAGATGATTACACATATCACAGAGTAGTTTCCTAGAAAGCTTCTTTCCAGGTTTTGTCTGAGGCTATTTCCATTTTCACCATCGGCATCAACATGCTGTTGAATATCACTTGGTATCTGTTTCTCCAAAAGGGTTTCCCCAAGGCTGTATGAGAAGAGAGGTATGACACTGTGGGTGAAATGCACACGTCACAAAGAAGTTCCTCGGAAATCTTCTCCCAGTATCAGTAGGAACATATTACCTTTTTCACTGTAAGTGCCAATGTGCTCCCAAATATCCCATCACATGCTAAACATACACAGGGTTAGTAAACTGCCTCATGAAAATATTGGTTCAACTGAGTGAGAGGAATTAAGATGACACAGAGTAGATTCACATAAAGCTTCCTTCTGGATTTTGCCTGAGGATATTTCTTCCCCCGTATATTTAAGGATCATTCACATGTCCTTCCTCAGATTCCACAATAAAAATTATTTCAAGCCGTTCAATCCAAAGAATGATTTAGTTCTATGAGACGAATACACACATTGCAAAGGAGTTGCTAAGAAAGTTTCTCTGCAGGTTTCACCGGAAGACATTTCCTGGCTCACCACAAGCCTCCAGGCATCACTAAAAAACCTCTCACAGATTCTTGGAATACAGAGTTTCGAAACTGGGCAACATAGAGCAAGCATTAACTTTCTGAAGTGAATGCCCGTATCAGAGAGCAGATTCTTGGAACGCTTCTTCCTCGATTTTATGTCAGTATATTTCAATATTTGGTGTAGTCCTCATTTCGCTCTGAAATATCACTTTTTCGGTTTCACGGGAACAGTGTTCAAACAGTGCCTTGTGAGAAAAGAGGTATAAATCCCTGAGTGAAATGCATACATCACAAAGAAGTTTCTCAGAAAGCTTCTATCCCGTTTTTGTCTGAGGATATCTCCTCTTTCGCCGCAGGCCTGAATGTGCTCCCGAATGTCACTTCGCGGATCCGTGCATGACGGAGTTTCCAAACTGCGTAATATAAGAAAAGTTTTGAAAGGTTGGGAGCAAGATGGCCGAATAGGAACAGCTCCAGTATCCATCTCCCAGCGCGAGCGACACAGAAGACCGGTGATTTCTGCATTTTCAACAGAAGTACTGGGGTCATCTCACTCGGGACTGCCGGACAATCGGTGCTGGTCAGCTGCTGCAGCCTGACCAGCAAGAGCTGAAGCCAGGCAAGGCATTGCCTCACCTGGGAAGCGCAAGCAGGAAGGAAGTCCCTTTTCCTAGCCAGGGGAACTGAGACACACAATACCTGGAAAATCGGGAAACTCCCACACCAATACTGTGCAGTAAGCACACCGGAACACCAGGAGAATATATCCCACCCCTGGCCAGGAGAGTCCCATGCCCATGGAGCCTCCCTCCTTGCTAAAACAGCAGTCTGCTGCAATCTAACCGCAAGGCAGCAGCGAGGTTGGTGGA
This sequence comes from Piliocolobus tephrosceles, assembly GCF_002776525.5. NCBI lineage: Eukaryota > Metazoa > Chordata > Mammalia > Primates > Cercopithecidae > Piliocolobus > Piliocolobus tephrosceles. The sequence continues at coordinate 42,393,172 of NC_045440.1, forward strand.
TGGGCACCAGCCATTGCTGAGGCTTAAGTAGGTAAACAAAGCCGCTGGGAAGCTTGAACTGGGTGGAGCTCACAGTAGCTCAAGGAAACTTGCCTGTCTCTGTAGACTCCGCCTCTGGGGACAGGCCACAGCTAAAGCAGCAGAGGCCTGTGCAGACCCGAACGACTCTGTCTGACAGCTTTGAAGAGAGCAGTGGATCTCCCAACACGGAGGTTGATATCTGAGAAGGGGCAGACTGCCTGCTCAAGTGGGTCCCTGACCCCTGAGTAGCCTAACTGGGAGACATCCCCCACTAGGGGCAGTCTGACACCCCACACCTCACAGGGTGGAGTACACCCCTGAGAGGAAGCTTCCAAAGCAAGAATCAGACAGGTGCACTCGCTGTTCAGCAATATCCTATCTTCTGCAACCTCTGCTGCTGATACCCAGGCAAACAGGGTCTGGAGTGCACCTCAAGCAATCTCCAACAGACCTATAGCTGAGAGTCCTGACTGTCAGAAGGAAAACTATCAAACAGGAAGGACACCTATACCAAAACCCCATCAGTACGTCACCATCATCAAAGACCAGAGACAGATAAAACCACAAAGATGGGGAAAAAGCAGGGCAGAAAAGCTGGAAATTCAAAAAATAAGAGCCCATCTCCCCCTGCAAAGGAGCACAGCCCATCGCCAGCAACGGATCAAAGCTGGTCAGAGAATGACTTTGACGAGATGAGAGAAGAAGGCTTCAGTCCATCAAAACTCTCAGAGATAAAGGAGGAATTACGTAGCCAGTGCAAAGAAACTAAAAATCTTGAAAAAAGAGTGGAGGAATTGACAGCTAGACTAATTAATGCAGAGAAGGTCATAAACGAAATGACAGAGATGAAAACCATGACGCGAGAAATACGTGACAAATGCACAAACTTCAGTAACTGACTCGATCAACTGGAAGAAAGAGTATCAGCGATGGAGGATCAAATGAATGAAATGAAATGAGAAGAGAAACCAAAAGAAAAAAGAAGAAAAAGAAATGAACAAAGCCTGCAAGAAGTATGGGATTATGTAAAAAGACCAAATCTACGTCTGATTGGGTTGCCTGAAAGTGAGGGGGAAAATGGAACCAAATTGGAAAACACTCTTCAGGATATCATCCAGGAGAACTTCCCCAACCTAGCAGGGCAGGCCAACATTCAAATTCAGGAAATACAGAGAACTCCACAAAGATACTCCTCCAGAAGAGCAACTCCAAGACACATAATTGCCAGATTCACCAAAGTTGAAATGAAGGAAAAAACCTTAAGGGCAGAAAGAGAGAAAGGTCGGGTTATCCACAAAGGGAAGCCCATCAGACTGACAGCAGATCTCTCGGCAGAAACTCTACAAGCCAGAAGAGTGTGGGGGCCAATATTCAACGTTCCTAAAGAAAATAATTTTAAACCCAGAATTTCATACCCAGTCAAACTAAGTTTCATAAGTGAAGGAGAAATAAAATCCTTTACAGATAAGCAGATGCTTACAGATTTTGTCACCACCAGGCCTGCCTTACAAGAGACCCTGAAGGATGCCCTAAACGTCGAAAGGAACAACCGGTACCAGCCATTGCAAAACATGCCTAAATGTAAAGATCATCGAGGCTAGGAAGAAACTGCATCAACTAATGAGCAAAATAACCAGTTAATATCATAATGGCAGGATCAAGTTCACACATAACAATATTAACCTTAAATGTAAATGGACTAAATGCTCCAATTAAAAGACACAGACTGGCAAACTGGATAAAGAGTCAAGACCCATCAGTCTGCTGTCTTCAGGAGACCCATCTCACATGCAGAGACATACATAGGCTCAAAATAAAGGGATGGAGAAAGATCTACCAAGCAAATGGAGAACAAAAAAAAGCAGGGGTTGCAATCCTAGT